>NW_021319222.1:434410-445095 GCF_001605985.2 Dendrobium catenatum
CTTCCCAAAGCTCTCCAAGATCTCTTCTCCAAGCCCTCTCTCCATAAAACTCAAACAACCAAAGACTTGAAACAAGTCTAATTAGAAAGCTTAAATACAAGTCTCACAAATAGCCCTAAAGTTTAATTCTATCGATAATGATCATATAGTATGATTCAAGATCGTATGGTATGATACAATATGATTTATGATCGTATGGTACGATTAGTTCAAAATACTCTTGTTATTGTATGAAAAGTAAGTCACTATATGATCGGTTCAAGGAATTGAACTGATGCCTAGTACGATTTGGAGCATCGTCCAGTATGATTATTTCAAATGATGTGTATTATCATCCAGTATAATTGACGATGAATAAATATCATCACATGCAGAAATCGGGTTGTACAGTACGATTGGTCCCAATAATCATGTACGATTTGACTATATTAATTAATCCAAAATTGTCCCCTAATTATATGATCAATTTAGACAAGATTTGATTATATAGTACAATATGATACATATTGTGTAGTATGATTAGTATAAAATTTAAATTTTAAAATATTATCTAAATTATGATTAGCAGTTTAGATCTTGATTTCAACTGATCATCTTGATGATTGGATCAGTAGATTAGTTCAAATAGCTTTAATTACACAATTAGTCATTTTAATGATTATTTGAATAGCTGATCGTACATTACGATATGGATCGTATAATACAATTAGTTAAAAAAAAAACATTTCTAATTTTCTCTCTATCACAGTCCCCTAAGTGTATGTGTGCACGGTCACCAAATTTAACATCCATCAAATATAGATTAGTTCAAATAGCTTTAATTACACAATTAGTCATTTTAATGATTATCTGAATAGCTGATCGTACATTACGATATGGATCATATAATACAATTAGTTAAAAAAAACATTTCTAATTTTCTCTCTATCACAGTCCCCTAAGTGTATGTGTGCACGGTCACCAAATTTAATATCCATCAAATAGATGACTTGACTCAAAAAATGTATAAATAAATAAAAAAAGAAAATATAGACTCTTCATGACACTTAACACTATTCTGCCCAATCTTGAGTTAATTAATTTACACGGTGTACAATAGACTTGAAATGTTAGTGTACAAGAAATAAATATGCAATAATAACAATAATAAGAGATAACATAGTAGAGAGTTTAACAATATTTGTTATCATCAAAATCACAAGACTTAAGTCTAGATTTGCAACAATATCCACTTTTTTATGATGACAAATATTATTGATAGTGATTTCAAATTTATTTTTGTAATGTCCTAAGCTACCCCTCACTATCTATTTTTAAATTATATTTATTACATGTTTATCAATTTTAATTAAATTATATTTATTATTCTAATTATGTAAAAAAAAAACTGATGGGAGCCAAATACATGATTCAAAGAGCTTTGTTCTTCTCTGCGTCTCCTCGATTTAGGTCTTCCTTCTTTGGCTTCACGTGTTACGGGGTGAAGTAAAGTTTTGAAAGAATCACAAAAGGAAGCTACTTCGCCCCTTTCGACAATGTTGTTCCTGTCGGATCGAAACTCACGACGGGAGTTCGCCGCGAAGGTAAGCATCTTCCCCCACCCCTCTTTCGCATGCTTCTTTGGCTAAATCATGTAAATTTGCCGTGCAGTGGCGCGAGAGATTTAATTTTGTATTTTGTGGCGTTATGCAGGATTTAGCTCAATTAAATCTGACGTAAATCCTGCATCCAAACGGGCACTAAGGGGTTGTTTGGTAACACCCAGGATTTCATTTAAGTAGGATTTCGTAAATCCTCTAAATTCAGATTTATGAAATCTTGGGGGGTTTAAATCCTGAAAATTGTTTTGTAACATTTATGATAAATCCTTTAAATCATGTGTGAGTGTTTGACTATTCAATTCAGGATTTAAAGTGATTAAGAGATTTGCCATGTATTTCTTAGATAATTAAATTACAACAATAGCAATTCAAATAAAATACAACAAAATTTCAATAAAAATACAATAATAACATAGATTTAAGATTAGTTTACTCGTTTAAATAATATTCTATTTAGTTAATATTAATATTTTTTAGAATTATTTAACTTTATAAGAAAGTAATTACGAAATAGTTGTAAAACTCACATCATTGAAATAGACTATTTAAATCATATAGAATCTAATCAACAAATGGATTATTTATTAATTTATAATTTATTAAGTTAATTAACTCATCATTTTCAGTTAGATAAATTAAATAAAAATAGTACGAGTTATACTAATTTAAATTTTTATCAAATTGAATTGAAATTATAATTAGCATAATCTAATATTTTTATTAATTATTAATTAATTAATTAATTAAATATAATAACTTTTATTAAAATAAATAATAAATAATATTAATTCATATGAGTTAATGTCTAATTAATTAATAAATATCAATTTTTAAGATTAATCATTTTAAATAATTCGCCCTAGGCCCGGTTTGCTTTTCGTCGTTGCTGCTCTTCTTCTGCTCCGTCGCTGTTCGACTTCGCTCCTCGAAGGCGTTCCGTTCCTGTTGGATCGGAAGTTACGACATTTTTTGATCGGAGGCAACAAAAGGGATCTCGCTTGCTGTGAAGGTAACTTTCTCCCTTTCGAGCGCTTCTTCGGCCAAATCCCGTAAATCAGCCGAACCAAAGGATTTCGTAAATCCGGGATTTACCACGAAAAGAGGGAATTTTCCGTCAATCGCTACTTTGATTTACCGTGAGATTTGGTTTTGCATTTTTGTCCGTTTGGCTGGATTTAGCTCAAACCCGCTTCAAATCCGGCATAAATCCTGCATCCAAACAGCCCCTGAGAAATTAGAATGCATGCGTTCGCTTTACTTTGCATTTTTGAAATAATTGCATTCTATATGCTTGCTACGAAGCATGCCTTTATTCAGCATTTGTGTCGAAGTTATCGCTGATCTCTTCCTCTTCTGAAGGTAAAGCGTATATATTAAATTGCTCAGCGAAATGGCTGCAGAAGAATGGCAGCTTGATGACTTTGAGATCGGAAAGTTCATAGGTGAAGGGAAGTTTGGCAAAGTCTATCTCGCTAGAGAAAAACAGGTAGATCCACTTCTGATTTATTCACCCTATTTCCCTTCTACAATTTCTAAAACCTACAATGAAGCAACTATACTTGTTTTCTTTTACCAGAGTGGATATGTCGTAGCGTTAAAAGTTATTTTCAAGAAGAAGCTGGAAAAGTATCAATTCTTTGGACATCTCAGGCGAGAGATTGAGATCCAACATAGCCTTGACCACCCTAATGTCCTCCGCCTATTCGCTTGGTTCCACGATGAGACTCGCGTCTTCTTGGTCCTCGAGTATGCTGCGCAAGGGGAGCTTTATAAGCTGCTCAAGAACTTGCTCCGCTTCTCCGAGAAGCACGCGGCTACGGTAAATTGCTTCACTATTCAAACCCTATTTTACATTTTAGAACCTGATATGTTTCAATTTTATTTTACTTAATTATGTTGTGGATTGTTTGCCAAAAGTATGAAAAAAAAATTTAAGATAAGCTTCATATCCAAATTGAATTTAGGGTCAATTTCACATTTTCTTGATGTCTTTCAGAGAGATTAAAATTGCCACAAGAATGGGTTTATAATTTATTAAGGAAATGTCATGTCATTTTAAAAAAAAATTAGTTTAAATTTCTTATGTAAATAAAATTTAGTGTATATTTCAAATTTTGTTTGACCTAATTTTTGCTATAAAGCTTGGATAGAACTTTGTTTTTCAATATCAACCACTAAGGGTTTTTACTAAATTTAAATAAGCAATAAAAGATATTCAGAGTACAATAATTTGGTGTTGGTTTTATTCCTCGATAAATCGTTAGTAGTGCTAAATGGGTGATTAACTTTGAATGAAGTCCAAGAGGAATCATTGAAGTTTTGTAAATAAATTTGTTCAAAAATAGAATTAATACTTTTCTAGAGCTCAAGAGGAGGTAGGGGGTGAGAGAGAGAGAGAGTAATTAGTGAACCACACTTTGATGTGTGGGATTAGGTTTACATGTATGTGTTTGTGCTTAAGAGGCACGGAGGGAGGGAGGGAGGGACGGAAGGATGGTCCATCAGATCTTCTAGTTGTGAAGTTGTTATGCAAATCCACTTATTCAAGCCCATAACAATCTTTCTTAGCACAAATCAGAAGACTACCAAGTCATAAAATATGATTATCCATACTGACATATCTCATTATTCTCATCCATTTTCCTATGATTTTTTGTTCTCATGTATGTTCAAATGTAATTTAGAGGGAAGACATTTTTACTAATCCTAAATGATTATGTAACTTGAGGGAATGTGTACACAAGCCAAAGGGAAGAAGAGAGAATCAATGGAAATACAACCTAAGAGAAGGTTTGAGAATAGGTACACAATCTAGAGAGAAAGAGATAGAGGAAGAGGAGAGGAGGATTCAAGAAATCATGCTTTGATTTCAATATTCTTTAATTCGTTCATATAATCCAAGGCACCATTTATATAAAAGAGGGTCCTTAATTCATGCCTTAAATATACAAAATTAATAAATAAAACATATAAGGTGTCATTATATATATAACAAACAACATGATTAAAAAATCTTCAAAATTTATTTGACATTGACACATGATGATTTATTTGGAGAAGATTTGATGGTTGTTATGGTTTTGTGTCATTCACTCAACTAAATAATACTCTTCTCCGAAGAGTTGGAAGGTGGCGACCATAGTGGAGGTGTGATAGCTAGATTACGAATAGATTGAAGTGCTATATATTCAAGTCTTGGAAACATCAATTGATTTGGATTCTTTGAATAAGATATAATAATTATCAAAGTTCTCTGGTATCTTAGCTAATTGAACCAATAGTAGTCAAGGACAATAGGGACGCAAGCTCAACAAACTATAATGGTAATTAAAGCAAATTGAAATCTCATAAAAACAATAAGGTAGGTAGAAAAATAGTAGATCATTGCTTGTTACTCATTAGTGAACAAATTCTATTGGAATATTAATTGAAGGAATCTCGATAACATCTTATGGAAACTGAGTGTCTGACTTAGGAAGCACAAATTTAAGTTGAATCAGACTTTAGAGTTGACTGAGCTATCAGATGGCAAGAAAGCAATGCAGAATAAATGAGTTTACAAGCTGAAAGAAGAATTTAATGGTAGCAAATATCATAAGGCTAGACTTATAATTAAAGTTCTTAGTAGGAGTGAATTACACTAAAATTTTCTCTTTAGTGGGGAAGATGATCACAATCAAAGTTAAGTTTGAGCATAGTAGCAGTAGAGGATTTACATCTAGAGAAGATGAATGTAAAGATAGCATATCTTCATGGTGACTTGGAAGAAGAGTTGCACATGATGCAACCTTAGGGATAGATGGTCACAAGTAAAGAAGATTTAGTGTGTAGACTCAAAAAGAGCTTGTATGGGCTAAAGCAAGCACCAAGAGAGCTGTACAGGAGATTTGACATGTTTATGTTAGACAATGGGTACATGAAGTGTCAAGTAGATTATTGTTGTTTCTTCAAATATTTTGATAATTATTATATATATAATGTTGCTCGTGTATGTGGATGTCATGCTCTTGTAGGGTCAAATATAGAGAATATAAGATATATGAAGGCGCAATTATCAAAGAAGTTTGAAATAAAAGATTTTTGCCCAATAAAGAAAATTTTCAATTTGAGAATCAACAGGGATAAAAGTACAGGTATACTGAAGTTAACTCAGGTTGAATATGTTAAAAATGTGTTGCAAAGATTCAACATAAGTGAAGCAAAACCAATTTGCACTCCCTTAGATAGTCATTTTCAATTATCTTAAGGTACAATCGCCTAAATCTAAAGCAAAGCAAGAATAGATGGAGAGGATTCCATATACTTTATCAGTTGGACGTTTGATGTATATTATGATCTGTACGAGACTAGAGATAACATATTCAATGGGAGTAGTTAGCAAATTCATGAGTAATCCAGGCAAACTTCATTAGGAGGTGGTTAAGTGGATTATCAATTACTTGAGAATGTCAGTTGATAAAGTTCTTTGCTTTGGATATATATGTATTGAACTACAAGGACATGTTGATTCTAATCTTACTAAAGATATTGATGATAGGAGGTTATATCTTATCTTTAGAAGACACAATAGTGAGTTAGGTTTCAAAGTTATAAAAGATTGTTGCGCTCTTAACTACAAAAGCTAAGTACATTTTTATCACTGAAGCTAGCAAGAAGATAATATGGTTGCAAAGTTTTATGGCAGAATTTGTCAAAGGGCAAAAGAATAAGAAGTTGCATAGTGCCAGCATGATTGTTATTCGTTTAGTCAAGAATGTTGTATTCCAGGCCTAGGCGAAACGCTTTTAGCTTCAGTATAATTTCATCAGACCACTTCTGAAAGATGGTCAATTATCTTTGAAAAAGATACACACGGCCCAAAATCCTACATACATGTTGACGAAATGGTGACAATTGATAAACTAAAGCTATATGTAGCTTCAGTTGGTCTGCATGAAGTCTAAAGGCAAGGAAAAACTACACTACAAACACTATGTTGGGTGCTATAGATCGGGATACATATTGATTGTAATCAGCTTCCAAGTGGGAGATTGTTAGTTCTGTGTGGAATCTATTTGTTTCGATCAATCAAGTTGTACTATTTATTATGACCTCAATTACGCCGGTCAAACTTGTTGGGGGGGGCTCTTCCCGTGGCTGCCTTTCCTCTCCCCGTGGCTGCGAATCTAATCTGATGTAGGAAGGGGGGGGGGGCAATTCATGTGCCTTAATTTTGGGAAGATTTGGACTTAGTTGTTTCAATTTTTGCTGTCCCTTTTGGAAAGCTGATGTGTTTCTTCTTAAACCAGCTCATTAATGTCTAATTATAGGTGAAAAGAGGTAGTTAAACAGTCCAAAACACCACCAGCCGAGCCACTCAAGACAGGGGAAACATAAGGCTACCAAGCGGTCCAGGAGCAGTAGCCGAAGGGCCACAAGGGGGACAGGAATGGGCGCTCACAGGGAACCGGAACAGGCAGCCACGAAGAGAGGAGAAGCCAGCCACGGGATAGGAGCCAGGGGAGGAACCGAAAGGCCAGCATAGGGGGGGAGTGAACCCAATTAACTCCAATTTATGAGCTGAATAAGCAGCAGCTCAACTTTAATGAGCTAATTTTAGTAGAGAACATAGTAGCTCACCAAAGGGGACAACCCAGACTTCAACCCAAAATTAATTGCCCCCCTTTGCCTACATCAAGGAATATGTCGCTTAGGGTGGTTAATGTATGTCTCTTTGTTAGTTTTGTAAGTCAATAGTGTGGAGAGTGAAGAGAGACAAGGAGAGAGTGAGAGAGAAAGAGGTTTGTATATTTTCTCCCATTTTCATAGTAAATTTCTTTGTGTGGTGTAGTTCCATGTTTTTTTCCTGATTTCAGATTTTTCCTCATTAAATATTGGTGTTCCGTCATTTATGCTGTTTTTCTTTTCTTGTTTGTGTTCATTGTGTGTCTTTACTTCCCAAAATGTTGTTTGTGAAATGATTTTATCACACCAAAAGTCATTTGAGCTGAAGTTATTTTTGATTGAGGAGCTCCTTTTTTTTTTTAAAGTTATATTTTTGGTGAATCCATGAGTTAAAACTCAAGTGCATTTTCGTATATTAAGGGAAAATTTGTTTTATTATAAGTGTTTGCAAGTGATTGAATCTCATTATCAAAATTGAGCTCAAGCTTCTTCGTTTTTTTTTGGGTAGAAATTGAAAGGAGTGAATTCACTATCTAGGAATGCACATTCAAAATGGTGGGAAATGAGTTTCAATTTAGAGGGCTAGAAAGATAGTTTCAATGTTACTATTTTATTTTAAAACAATTGAATAATAATAAATTAATGGGATGATGGGCTACCTTTTACTTACAATAATGATAAAATTATCAACAAATAATGAGGGTGGTTAAAAATGAAATTTACCACTATAAAAAACTAATAATAATAATTAATGTATTCCTGCAATATAATTCATTTCCAGAATTAAAATTTAAATATTTATGGCAAAATAAATTGGCCTTAAGCGAAAGTAGTTTTTCAAATCTCTTAAAAATATTTCTCGACTCAACAGTGTTTGATTCTAGATTAATATGTTGATTTGAAAATTTTTTGGAATGTTAAAAATTGTTGCTATAGAATAGCCATAAGATTGCATATTTTGCAGCTATTAGTTTTTGCTAAGCTACTGTTTTGAATGATGCGAGCATTCAGTTTATATTGAGTCTTATAATATTGAACACTTTGATAGTAGTGATTATCATCTCATAAAAATTAGTCCACTTAAAAAAAAGAGGCTCATAGATCATATGATTGCATGATGCAGTGGTTGTTTGTCCTCTCATATTTGATCTCATGTGGATTTTTTTATTTTGCAAAGCTTTATGTTACTTCTTAAATTTGTGCAATTTGCATCTAGGATAAGTTGATGGAATTCAAACTTAGCTCACTTGGGATTATAAGATAAAGACCATTAAACTCTTCATTATATAGGAGATGAAGTAGAAGCAGCTAGGTAATAGAAAATCATGTATTCCTTAAATCGTTATTGTGAAGGATAACTTACCATTGTTGAAAAGTATGTTTTAGTTCTTGTTATTTTGCATTGCAAGAGTTTAATTTCACTCTTGATCATGGTATCATTAACTTTTATTTTTACATTGGCAAAAAAATTTAATGTTGACTAAGGCTTCATTTGGGATGACTTTCTTACTGTTTCTTAAAGCAGCTTTCTAGTATAAGAATTTTAATTTTTAAACTAAAAAGCTGTTTTAAGAAACAATAAAAAAATCATCCCAAATGAAGCATTATTTGTTTGATCAAAATTATTGATTTTGATATGTTTGGGAATTGCATTATTGATTTGTTTGGCATCATAATTCTTTGATTTTTTGTTGCTGCCTATGAATCATGGGCTAAGTATGAGACTAACTAATTCATTTTATGTTACAGAAGTTGAGTATTATGCCAGATGTTTTTATGTTTCCTTTTTAATTAGGAATCATCTTGCCCAAATTCATTTTGAGAAGTATGTTGGGGAGAAATTTATTTTACCCCTTTTTCTTGAAGCCTAAGTTTAATGACTGATTTTCCCTCACACAGAAGCATTATTTCACATAGTTGCATGCGAGCATATGCAACACTACATTCATTTTGATTATGGAGGTGCCATTTTCTCCTCACACAGAAAGCATTATTCACATAGTTGCATCTTCGCAATCTTTTTAAGAAATCAAGAAAAAAAAATGAAAAACAACAAAATGACTTCAAACTCTGGAGCCTTCTTGAAATAAAATTAAATTAAATCGGGGTTTATATAACATACCATTATTTCATGTTATCTACATATCTATCACCTAAAACTATATTACCTCTAACCACATCATAGAACAAATATTGGTGCTGGAATGAAATATTAAAAGTTTATAGGAGACAATCTGAGTGGTAAGAAAGGAAATATATGAGGCATATATGTTTGATATTATATTTATATCAGTGGTAGGATGTTAATATCAAAGTTTTAAATGTTAGATACTGTAGATAACATGAAATTAAAGTGATATGTATAGAACTACTTCCACAATGAATGCCAAGCTATTTTTCAACTATAAGTCGGAGAACAGCACAGTAGGGAGAAAGTTTCCTTCACAGCGAGCAGAGGCTCCTGTTCGCTTCCGTCAAAATCGTTGTAACTTCCGACCTTAAACAGGAAGGTGAAGGTCATCGAAGGGCGAAGTCGACCAACGACTAGGGGCCGACGAAGCTCGCGAAGGGGAGAGTGACTCACTCGAGAGCCGAGCTCCCATGATTGCTTCGATCAAACTATTTGTGACTTCCGATCGCTGCTATGGAAGGAAAGGTTCGTCGTCGGAAGCACAGTCGAACAGCACGAAGGGCAAATAGAAGTGCTTTTCGCAGTGAGGCGGGCTCCAAGTCAAGGCTTCAATGAAAGTGCCGTAACTCCCCGGTTCGTCAGGGAAGGGGAGATCATCGAATGAGCGCAGTCGAAACAACACGAAGGAGAAATCGGCGGAGCGAAGAGAGTTGCCAAAGGCCTGTTCCATTGCCCCTTTTATCTGACGTGCAATTTGTCATCTGAAGACTTGCCCGATTGTGGTGGGTAGCTCTAGAGTGGCTCTCGTCGTGGACGTGTGAAGAGCGAACGTGCGAAGAGTGGACGTGGGGTGGTACGAAGATTTTTTGGATTTTTTTAATTTTTAACATTACATGTCCAACAGAATCATCCAACTACTGACAACCAACTTGAAGCACGAACATCCTTATCTCCCATAATGACATAGATTTTTTATTCAATACTGATTCATGTGTTCAAACTCTCTGACAGCTAAGGCTTAATATCAAGTCTTGGGACATTTGTCTATCAACAATTAGCAAAGTTTTGCATAAACTCCAATAAGAATACCATTTCAACAAATCCTTATTTACATACATTAATTCCAACACCCCAGTTTTTCAAAACCTATCCCTGATATTGGGCCGTGTTTATACACTTTAATATATTTCAACATATGTAATTACAAAAATCAGTTTTCATAACCTATCCTCAGATATCTGTTGCCTCGGTTTAAACACTTTATTGTTTCAACAATATTGAATTTTACC
>NW_021319222.1:448761-451514 GCF_001605985.2 Dendrobium catenatum
CTTCCTTCACCAGTATAATGAAAAAGTAGGTTGTAGTTCTCTATCATCACTAGAAGGGTGATAAAGGAGGTCGTTGTTCTCTACCATCCTAGGAGAGTGAAAAAGAAGGTAAAGATTCTATGCTGCACCAGGTTGTTGAAAAGATTGTAAGGATTTCTCCTCCTAGTTGTGGGAGCTAAAGGAGAATTGTCTAGTGTAATACTCAAAGAGGACTCCGGGGAGGGAATGTAGGTCATTGTTTGACCGAACCACTATAAAAGCACTATTCTGATTTCTTATTTTTCACACTTTATGTTTTTGCATTTATTTTAAGTGATAATTGCGTTGTAAAATTTGTAATTGTGATTTTGTTGTGTTGATTAGTCTACCATCATCATCTTTGAAACTTTTGATAATTATATTTGTTTCCCCATCAGGTGATGGCTTTTTCTTGCTTTTTAATTACTGGAAAATCAATATTTTCGAGTTCAACTTCTTTTATTTGTCACCCTAAACTTAAACACGAGTCTTCATGAATTCTTCATTTAAACCATTCAATTTATCAATACTCCAAGCAGGGGCAGAATCAAAAAAATGGCTTATTATTTTGTCGCTAAAAGTGTACAACATTTTTTTTCATATATTTATATATGGCATTTTAGCAACTAATTATTCTTTATACTTTAGTACATAATACATTTTAAAAATATCATCAATATTACAATTATTCTTAAACAAAATTTAGGTTGAAGTATGGATAATTTGTTTGCAAAAAAAAAAAAAAATCAAAATGATGTAATTGACTTATGATTCAATTTCTACAAAATGTATGTTAGAGTTGCCTTGAATTTGTTTCGATCCATATTTATTCATATCCTTGATCGTCGTACGCTTCGCAGATACGTTAGGGGTCCAAGAGGGTAGCGCCCCCTGGCAATATGTAGCGCCCCCTGGCAATATTTGACATGAGCTAAAGGGAGTTCCGCCCTTGCTCCAAGCTACGATAATGGACGTCAACATCATCATAATGATCAGCACTACATAATTGATCCACATTGTGGAATGAAGTTTGAGTTGGTTGAGGACATGCTCATAAAACCATCTTGATGATGCAGATGTGATTAAGTAGTCCGTTTTGCTCGAAGAAACCCTAATAAATGTTTTTTACAAGGTAAACATTTTCAAATATATTATAGACTGCATAAAAATCACCTATTATCGGTGGATTTTAAGTCAAAAATTTGATTATTTTTCAGTGAATTTGGAAGTTTCTAGCAATTTTTTGGCAAAAAAATTCGACGGTAAAACGCAGGTCGGGAAAATTTTTCGGTGGAACCAAGTCGTCGGAATAAATTTTTTGCGAAATTTTTCTACCGGAATAATTTAAAAATAAAAAAAAGCCAATAGTCAAAAAATATACATTTTTGACAATTTATTAAGATTTCCAACGAATTTTTCGTTAGAAATTTATGAATTTCCTATAGTGAGACCCCTAATGATTGGGGTATATAAGTAGAATATTCTATGAATGTTGGCAATAATTTTGATTTTTGATTTTTTATGACTGAAATCAACTAGTGGATTCATTTCTAGAATGGTTTATTTCATCAAAAGTGGATAATTGGTCTCTATAGTGGATTTATTTCTTATGATACACCCTTCATGCAAAATAATGATACACATAAGAAAGGTGATAGTCACTAAGCAACCTAAATAGGCTCTAGAGGTGTACTGGACCGTAGAACCTTTCGATTAATCTACGTGCATTTCAAGATAATATTTGAATTAAATCATCCAATAGAATTCAGAATCATCCAAACTTTGATTTCAACAAACTTATGAGTTGAAAAAAAAAATTCTAGATAAGTTGAATCCATCGACACCACAAATAATTTGATTTGAGTCCCGAAAAGCCAACTCAAGCATTTAAAGCATATTTTAAAATTTCTTATTACGAATTAATGGATGAAATGTTCTTCAAATCTCACGTGATTATAATCAAATCAAGCAGCCTAATGAGACGAATCCAACAAACAAAAATCATTAGATTCTAAAATTATTAAGCAACTCAAATGATTAATAAATTATCTATGAATACTTTGATCAATATGGATTTTTCTAAGATTACAAGCTCCTTTCATCTTTTAGGTATTCATCAAGAGAGAGAGAGAGAGAGAGAGAGAGAGAGAGAGAGAGATTTTCCTCTAAATTATTATAATGAGTGGATCCAAAGTTATTATGATATGTTTTTTCTAGACGAATCCGCTCTTGATCATTCTACTACTTATTATTATAGACAATATGCACATATTCTATTTATTCTTCAAGCAAATTCACAATTAACTATTAATGCGACTATTAATACTCATTAAAATTCATTCAAATAATGTATTAGAGAATACAAGAATTCACCACAAGAAATTGATCGGTCTCTTCAACATAAAAAGGAAGAGTAGTCAAGAGAGTAGGGGCACACTTCTCATCAAATTCAACCTGATTTATCCACTCTGCTAAGCACAATCAAGGCTAACTTTTTAATGGATATCCAAAATTCTAAATGTCTATCAAGTAGTCAAAACTTGTAAGAAATCAAAATATTGAAGACCTGCCTAAATATTATCACTTCCAACACTCAATGATATTTAATAAAAAAATATTTTCAATAAAAAAATGATATTAAATTATTAATTCACAAAGAATTTTGATAAACTTATTTAATAAGTTTAATGAAATGATTATTTTTTTTAACACATAAGTGATTAAATAAATATCAT
>NW_021319222.1:456018-483615 GCF_001605985.2 Dendrobium catenatum
CAAGGACTCGATCGTGGCTGTAGATCGGCGGCCACGTCACTGATAAACCTTGCACGCTGATCTGATGTCCCCATCACTGTAATCGGGCAATGGCTGCCTAAAGCTTGTGATAGTTGGCCGATGATGGCTTGGCGGAGGCCTAACGGTGGTGCTCCTAATCCATTGAGCCTTAAAGAGTGGGGGCCTATTTAGAGATTTTTGAGATTCATGTGCCCGTAAATATGAAGAAAATTTGAAACACTACATCAGAAGACCCATATTAATTCCTTTGATTATAAAACACTTGTTCATCCTTTGAGTGCCTTAATGTGTCAGAATTTAGTTATCTTGGGCTTATTGAATTCATCTCGTTGAGCCACTTGATTTAACTATAAGCATGCCAAATTTGGAGATCATTTGGTCATTCACCTAATGTCATGAAGTTTCCAATTATATTTTAGACCCTTAATTTAGGCTTTTGCTTCAATGGGTTCATCTCATTTGGAGGAGTCGGTTGAGAACACCAGTCTTTGCATTCGATCGAGAGAGACAAATGTCTTGTGAACCCCTCTCGCATGCGTGTGACGAAATGGGATGAGAGAGGCATGTGACCAGAAGTTTCTTTATGCGTATCTAGGAAAAATCAAATGCTTAGATCGGTGGTCTTGTGCGTGCCTGCGTGGGACCGAGAGCTTAGAGCCCTTATTGTCATACTTGCGGCCTCTCTTGTGCACATCTAGAACTTGTTGGGATACATAAAGTTGAATTATATAAGATTTTCAGGTTTGCACTCAGCTTTGAATGATGTAAGTGTTTGCAGCCATTGAGTCTCCATACCATTTAAAGGTGTGCAAATATTGAGGATAGGGTTAAAGATATTGGGAATATGCTAGCGTCTCCTCCATCCGATTTACAAGAACTTTTGCTACTTTTTGATAAAGCTGAAAATTTATTGTTAAGAGTAGAGCAATCTCCATATACTTCAATTTTGACTGTTGTCAGACTGCTATGAAGGCATTGGTTTCCAAGAATCTTCTGGGCCACTTAAACATGGATGTGAAAATTTCCATTGCCTATTTTCTTAATGAAATAACAAGAATAACAACACTAGATGCTCCATATGATGATGATATAATGAACGAGATATTTGAGCTAATTGTTGGAGCTTTCAAGAGTTTGGATGAGTTGTCAAGCCGTTCATTTCTGAAGAGAGTTTCAATAATTGAAGATATTGCAAAGGTCCTAACCTGTGTTTTGATGTTAGATATTGATTGTGATGATTTGATATTGAAAATGTTTCAACATTTTTTGAAGAAAATAAGGTCAAAGCATTTTGATACTATTTTCTCTTTAATGGAGTGTATTATGACAATTATTTTGCAGGAGATTGAAAGTATTTCTACACAGCTTCTTTCATGTCTGTTGGATGGTGTGAAAGTTGTTGAAAAAATATTCTATATACAACCAAGAAGCTAGCTGAGAAAGTGCTTGTTAACTATTTCTTGAAACTAAAGCCTTATTTGGCTAAATTATTTAATGACAATGGTGCTTTGTTAAGTGATTAAACAAAATTGTTGCTGCTGTATTTCAGGGGAATCCTACCCAGCGATACATATTGAAAAGAAAGCTTTTGGTGAAAATTAGGAAGCTGACCATAAATTATTTGAGCGGTTCCTTTCTGATGACTTGCCTCAGGGATCTGTATAACAGGAAAGTGAAAAATTTCATCTTGAAAAATCTGTTGCTGTTGTAGATGGATCTTCCAAACCGGTGACGAATAATGGATCTTTTCAGAATGGAAATGATGTACCATGGCTGCAAAGAAAAAGGATGAATTTCTCCATCATAGTAGTAAATCTAGAGTTAATACTAAACATAGCTTGGATCCAGGTATAATAAAAGTTTGATAGAAGGTCAAATCTAAGTTCTTGCAAAGGAGGAAGAAATGTTTCATTGCAGTTTTCAAATAACAATGATCATTATGGAGTTGGTAATAAGAAAAATGCTCGGAGTAATTCTGACAACTAGCTTCCAAGTAATGGAGGTAGAAATGGATCTCAAAGAAAAATTATAGTGAGATTCTTAGAAAACAACCAAACTACTGGCATTAAGTGCAGAAAGGAGTTTAGCATGCTGAGGTTGAAGACAAAGAATTGAAATTAAAGGAAGTTCTCTCTTCTCAAAAGTCTATAGTGAAAGATTTGGTTAAAGATGACATTCATGCTAAAGATACTGGTAAATCGAAATTAAGATGGAAGTGTGCTCAGGGCTTATAAGTGGCATTGGGACCTCGAAAGCATATGAAAGGCTTGGATGACACAATTGTTGGTTCAAAGATAATAATTTGGTGGCTAGATGATCAGAGGTTTTATGATGACATTATTGATTCTTTTGATCAAAGTACAAGAACACATAAAATTGTATGAAGGTGATGTAGATGTGCTGCTCCTAAAGAAATGGCAATAAGAGTTTATTGAAGGTGAAACCGACATGCATGGGATGCAGGAAAAGGATGAAACTGATGCTGTAGACATTCTTACCTATAGACTTGATAACTCTACTTTTCTGGGACAAATTACCAAGTTGAGAATGACAGATTTGTATTCCCCAACTTGAGGGGGAGTATGGTCCAATGGCCAGCATGGGGATCCGTGGGAGGCTCACCTGGATCATGTCGATCTCCTCCTATATTTTGGGGGCTGATTTAGGAAGGATTTTATTAAGACAATTATGCATGATTTATTATTTTTTGTTTCTTTATTAAGATATCTTGTATAGATCTATAAATAGGGATGATTTTGTAGGATAAAATTAAGTCTTTTCCCTCTCCAATTCTCTTTAACAAAACTAATGGAGACGGGGATTCATAAAGCTAGTTTTGATGGTTGGGACAAGGGTAATGATGATGATGAAAATCTCAGCTCGGCAGGAGCATTTATCATTATTATTATTATTATTATTATTATTATTATTATTATTATTTTATTCTTACCATTTTATACGGGTGAAACATATTGAGTAACACTACAAGCCTTTGATATAATGACACAATCCATATTTTATATCACAAAATACATGCTGGAAGGGTAAGTCTTCTTTCCCTTCCTGTGCCGTGCGCTATTAAAATATAGGTGAAAAACTAATGCATTATTTTCATTTGTATTGATATGATGAATTTTTTCCATATGAAGGACTTATAGTATTTTGTCATTTCTTATTCTACGATGTTCATATTTTCATTTCTGTTTATATTAAATTCTCTTTGAGGGTTTCATTGTATTAACTTGGTAACTATCTTCATCAAGATTGATCAGGACTTTTGGATTCTTATTTATTCTTGTATTATCATTAATTTATTAGATGTCGTAGTATCATTATGGCATTTCTCTAAACGTAGTTGTAGAAGAAATATCACTGATTTCCTTTGTTTTTTTTTGAGTGACAGGGGAATGATAAACATTGGGTTAAAGCGATTTCCAAAAGCTTTGGAGTGTCTTCATAATGTGTGTAACTAGTATACAGTTTGGATGCTAATTTTGCCTTCAAATGTTTTTTGATAGTAAATTGCAATTGACAGGTTGTTACTGCACCAATGTCAACGATTAATGCGATAGCTATAGAAGCATACAAAAAATATATTCTTGTTGCGCTTATTCATCTTGGGCAGGTATGTCGCTTTCTTCAATTTTTTGTTCATGCATGCCATAATATTTCATTGTGCCACTTGTGATTTGTATTCTTTGACCTTTTCTCCATGTTTCTGTTAAATGTTTTTTAAAACCTTCTTTATAAGCCAAAAACATTTTCAATGACTATTATGTGTAATAATTGATGGGGTTTCCTAGTCACATTCATTTTTCTTCCGTTTTTCTTCAATTTGTGCTAGGATGTAAATTGACTTAGTGTTTGGAAAGCTTCTTCATTGCATTTCTTTTCAGTCTGCTGTTCTACGTCTATTTAGCTATTGTGTTATTGACTTTATTTAGAAATTTCTGTAGTGAGAAACTACTTTTGACATTTGGATTTGCTAGAATATGGTTGCTGTAAGAATGCGGTTATCTGATTTTTTTCAAAAGTAAGTATATTTTAAATACATACAACAACTTTAGAAAAAGTTGCTTTCTTGAAATAACTCTATAACTATTTTTACAAATAGCTATGATCACCCCAAGCAGACACTTGTAAGCAAGTTTTGCTAGAACTTGAGTTCTCAATCCAAGTAGGATAAATAAGGAAGGCCTAGCTTTCTCTAGTCTACTGTTCAACAAATTGATATGAAGTTTTAATGGTGAAATTTTCTTTATTCTTGCCATAGGAGTATGTAATCCTAAATCAAGTAATGGATTATGAATTAAAAGTTCTCAGATTCACGTGGGCACTAAAAATTCACAATTGTCTCTACTAAAAGTGTTATGTTTAGGATTATATTTTTAGAAGGTAAACTAGATTGCAAAAGACTACCTAGAGATGTTGCCCCTATTTTATGAGCACTTCAATACCTGGTTTTAGATTACTTATGAGTGTAATCCGTCATGATTAATTGTCCTCTCTAGCGATGAGAGAGAATTTACGATTAAAGCTGATTGGACGGCACTAAGTGTTTAGCTTATAGCAGCAATTTGATTTTATATTGAGGAAATACACCGCCCATAGTTTAAGACGAATTGTAATGATCCATTATTTAGTCAATGGAGGTTATCAGCTCAAGTTGACCGAATGATCCTTCTCTATAGGCATTGATTGCATTGTCCAAGAGGGCCTTAAAGATTTGGGATAGTTGTTTTTTATGAGTACAATTTTAAATTAACCTTAGTTGACCAAGGGCTTTGTGCCCAATTGCACCTTAAATTCATAACTCAAGGGGCTCGAGCTAATGGGGAGCACGTGGGTTCTCCCTATGACTGCAATTTAATAATATTATTTTGTGGAGCCGTTAAAAACCTCCTCGTTAGAGGGTTTCAATTATAATCATTATTTAGTAGTGTCATTTATTGGTGAAATTATCTGTTAGAGGACACATGTCATGTCTTATTATTATGAAATCTTTTGAGAGAGAGCATAACGATATTGCTTGATTAGACATTCGTTTTTTGTGAGTTGAGAATAATCTTAAATTTATTTCCCTTGACAAATTATTATAGTGGGGTGGATATATAATATTATCGTTGTCAGGTCTCAAGCCTTAGATGAGAAAAATGAAGAGTTTTCTTAGGTACTCAACAACCAGCGTAAAACTTATTAAACAATCTTGGCATGAATCCTTAGTATATTATGTTAATGATAGGGCGTTTCCTAGAAGCGATGTGCTGTATGACTTGAATACAATGAAAAATGTGCTAGAGCTACTGCATCAGCAGTTGTTACATTATTAAATAAGCAAGGGTTCCCACATCATCGATCGATGTGGGCAAAAAAGCTAGTCCATTAATTAAATTAGGATAAGAAGTTGAAATATATATTATCTTACATGCAAATAAATGAAAATAATATATATTATGATTTATAGGAAGATAAATATTTTATATATTTAGGAAACTAAATGGGTTAGAGAAAAAGCTAAGGAGATTGATAGTTTAATATTTTATCCTTTAGTATTCAAGTATGAGTTGTACTAGAAATGGTGTAGGGGTGATTATAGATAAGAGTTTGAAAAAAGATAATATTGTATAAATTAATAAGATTAAAGACATAGTTATAGCTTTAAAGATTATTGTTAATGCTGAAATTATTAATATTATAAGTGATTTTATTTTTCATGTAGATTTGGATGTGCATTCAAAATTTAAATTTTGAAATGGCTTATAAAAATAAATATAAAGAATACCTCTTGAATGAAGAGTTTTTTGATAGGAAACACTGGAAGATTTGAAGTAAATCCTATCAATCTAAAAAAAAAACAGCGAGAAATTTCCACAAATCCAATAGAAAATCAGAGAAAAGCAGGAATTTTATTGCAAGAACACAAACTAACAGAGGAAAATAGTAAGATACAAATTGATCCTCTATTTGATAGGAGGATCTCTCTCTCCCAAATATCTAGACACTACTAGAGCCCAAAAAAAACCTAAGTTTAAGAGATCTCAATTTCATCCAAAATTCAAGATGTCATAATCCCAGGAAAACACACTATTTAATTCATACAATTCAAAAGGAAATCTCTAAATAGTCTCTACTTTCAAATTTCCCTCCTAAACTTCTCCCAAAACCTTACTAATACGCTCTTCCTGCTTTGTTTGGTTTGATCGGCATGCAAGAGGCAGAAGAGACCGCCTCTATTGCTCATAAGCTGGTCCAATATGGACCGGTTGAATCGGTCCAATGGACCTGTCTAACAATATTCCCCTCCTAATGATGCACCTTTTTCCGGAAGTTGAGAAGACAACACACTCCTCAATTCCTTCTTCATCACAAACGATAAGAACCTGAAGAGTTCGGTCTTTATACATGTGCCCTGGCGCATACCTCTCGTCACATCTGAAATAGAGCCCCTTCGCCCTTTTCTCATGTAATTTCGTTTCTGTGAGCTTCTTGAAGTTGTCCCCCGGTCTTATTCCTACAGTTTTCTCCTTCAGAATCTCCCGAAGTGTACCGAGTGTCGGTTCCTTGGGTGCCAGAAAGGTGGTGTTCCTTCTGTTTGGAACTCTTGAGCTGCTGCCTCCCATCTCTCTCTCCAGGTGTCTTTGATCCTCCACCAATTAAGCTAGCTCTATAGCCTCTCCCAAGTCATGAGGCCTCATTACTCTAGCCGCTGCCTGGATCTCTGGTGTCAGTCCCTTCATGAAATTTCCCTCTAGCATTGTCTCAAGAAGGCGATTCAATCAGCTGGCAAGATACTCGAATCTCTCTCGGTACTCTATCACTAACCTATCATTTATTAAGGCAAAGAACTACTCGTGGAAGTCTCCTCCCTTGCTCGTTTGGAAACGTTCTACTAAACAATCCTTGAATTTCCTCCAACTCCGTAAGGATCATCGCATGCCCCTCCACTGGTATCAAGCCAAAGTCTTCCCTTCCAAATAAAGGCCCGCTACCATCAGTCTCTTCTCCTCCGTCAACCCATTGACATTGACAGAGAAATATCTTTCTACCTTGTAGATCCACACATACGTATCCTCCCCCTCAAAGATTGACTTTTTCAGTTTCCTCACCCTCGGACTGCCTCCGTTCCCTTTGTTCCCTTTATAATTTTCCATTCCCCAAGGGGGTGGTTCCCCCCAATTGTGCCAATCATCTCTCCTCCTCTCGCACCCAAACCTTTTATTACAACCCACCTTTTCCTTCAAATTCAGCAACCCTTCGATCATATTCAACACCTCTCCTTTCAAATTCGACACCACTTCGATCATAATCAAGTCCTTGCCTTTTAAATTCATCCTGTCTCCTTTCAAATTCCAAAATCTATCGTTTCTGACAGAGATGCTCGTTTCACTTCTAAATTATGGAAGAATATTCAGGAAGCTATGGGCACACGACTGACTTTCAGTACATCATTTTATCCACAGACAAATGAGCAATAAAAAAGAACAATTCAAACTTTGGTGGATTAAATGTGATTATGTGTTTTAGATTATGGAGGAAATTGACTGTTGATTGAATTTGCTTACAACAACAGTTTTCAAGCTAGCATTGGAATGGTACCATATGAGGCTCTTTATGAAAGAAAATGTAGAACACGTCTGTGTTGGGTAGAAACTGGTGAAAGAAAGGTAATTGGAACTGAACTGGTAGATGAGGTTACTAGTAAAATCAGACTGGTCAGAGACAGACTAAAGGCAGTTCAAGATAGACAACATAAATATTATGATGCAAAACACAGACCAGTTGAGTTTTAAGTAGGAGAATTTGTTTTTTTAAAAGTTAGCCCAATGAAAGGTGTGCAAAGATTTGAAAAAACAGGAAAACTGAGTCCAAGATTTATAGGACCTTTTGAAATCATAGAAAGAATTGGAAATCTGACATACAGATTGGATCTACTAGTGCATATGCAAGAAATTCATAATGTGTTTCACATATCAGTGCTTCGAAAGTATGTCTCAGATGATTCAAAGAGAATCCAGTCCAAATCAATTGACTTGCAACCTGATTTGAAATATGTTGAGGAACCTGAACGAATACTGAATTATGATGTAAAACTGTTGAGGCATAAGGCAATACCTTTTGTGAAGGTTTTGTGGAAGCATGGATCAGAAAGAGATGCCACCTGGGAGAAAAAAATCAGAAATGAAAAGTTAATATCCTGATCTCTTTAACTAAGGTACGTTTCCTTTTCCTTGCTTTAATTTCGAGGACGGTTCAACTAAATCGAACCGGCCGGCCTATCCTATTAAATCGCAAGCAGGCCATTCGCGAAACAGAGGGCGGGCAACTGAACGTTTGCGAGAACGATTTTTGGAGTTTCGATTCATCGTTTTTAGCTGTCCAACGTGTTTGGGGATAAGATTTAGCGACTCCTCTCCTTTCCTATTATTAAGAAATAAGAAGTGATAAATTTGGGGAGAATTTGCGACGAATGAGAGGAACCATCAAGAGGGAGAAGGAAGGAGGTTTGTAAAAATTTTTCTTTCCTTTTTCTTATAAATTGTCTTAGGTTATTTCATCTAAACCTAGATACACTTTTCATAGAAGAAAAGAAAGGAATTGAAGGCAAGGTGTAGGATTTTGGAGAAGGAAGAAGAATTTAGAGATTCTCAATTATAAGTGATTTTTCTGTGGTAAAATTTTAGTTAAATTTTTATAATTAATTATTTCTTATGAAAGTTATATTCTATGGATTTAATGAATAAGAAAGAAGGAAATCAAATTGTAGAAGTTGGGTTCTTCAAGGAATTCAACAATAAAGTAAACCTGTTGCAAGGTACGAAAGAAATCCAAAGTTTATTGAGATATTTAAATTGAGATTTAATATTTCTTAAAATTATTTTAGTTTTGTGAACAGTTAAAGGCTTTCAAAACTACACGATTATTGGAGGAGCAAATAAGTGTGTATTTATAGAAGTTTAAATTTTCTTTATGTCATTTTCTACTTTTATCGTGAAAGAAGTAGATATGTAATTGTTCAGACTTATGTTTTCTTTTACTGTTGGAAATGATTTCCTGAAATAAGTAACGGTATGTACAAATGCAAATATGTGAAAGAAAATGATATGTAGAAATAAGTATGTCAAAGAAATAAAAAATAAAGTTTAGAAAACAATCATACATATGTATATGATTCGTACATGCAAATAGAATTCAAACAAAAAGTATATATATATATATATATATATATGAATTATGCATGAATGAATGAAAAATAAATGAAAAAGGAAAAAGGAAAAAGGATAATATGATATGCATTAATTGATTGAAACGAATAAAATGAAGTTAAGGGAAATGAATAAAAGAAACATATATTAAACGTTATTTGTAATGTATATTTTATTTTTCATGATTAAATTTTTATCGTTACCCACCGAGTTTACTTAGTAAATTCAACCCACGAATTTAAATGTTTCAGGTAAGCCCCTAAAGAAAAGAAATGACTGAAAGAGAAGAACTTGTTTATAGAAGATGACGTACAAATGACAACAGATAAAACCATTGATGAAAATGATTACTTTTGATATTGATTGATTTATAGTTTTTGTGATTAGTGACTGTTCAGTTTATTCAAAAGTTTTTGTTAATATGATTTTATTTGAAATTGAGATGAAATTGTAATACCGTCCGACTTTCAGTACCCGCCTCGTTAAATCGAGTATTAGGGCTGGGTCGTGACAGAGAGCACTCATGAAGAATGTAACTGGATCAGGAACATTGCAAGAGATGCTAAATTCATAAAGAACTTCATCATAAATCTTTTAACGAGGCTTTCAACTTTCAATAAATTTTTGAAGTTAAAACTATTAAATATAACAACTTGTTTTACATCAATAATCATTATCTTGGGCTATTCAAATTATAAAATACGGATTACAAATCATAATAATTAGTGGCAAGTAGAGCACGTATCCAGAAGATGGTGTTGATTAGGCTAAGTTTGTGAGGGAGAATAAATTGGATGATTTATAGTGAGAAAATATGGATTATTTTATTTCTTTTATGGAGCCAATGTATGAGATGTTAAGAGTAGCTACTACAAACAAGCCTTGTCTCCACGTTATATATGATATGTGTGAGTTTGTGATTTAAAATATGAAAGGGGTATTTGTTAGACCGGTCCACTGGACCGGTCCAGCCGGTCCGCACGGGACCGGCTCAGACGCGAAATGTCGCGTGATCTCCGCCTCCTGCGGAGATCGAGCGGCCCGACCAGCCGAAGAGATCATTTTAGGAAGCGTTTTTTAGCGTTTTGAGAGGGAAATTTGAATGTAGGGACTGTTTAGGGATTTCCTTTTGATTTGTATGCATTAAATAGTAGATTTTCCTAGGGTTTGGGCATCTTGAATTTGGGCTGAAATTTGAGATCTCGTAGATTTAGGATTTCTTTGGGCTCTAGCGGCGTCTAGAGATTTGGGAGAGATCGATCCTCCTCTCGAATTGAGGATCAATTGTATCTTGCTCTTTTATTCATCGTCTAAGTGGAATACAAGTCTTTTCTTGAGTTTTCTATCCTATTTTCCCGGACAAGTGCTGTTTTCCTGCTGTAAACAGCAGAAATCTGCTGTTTTCCTGCTGTGGACAGCCATTTGGCTGCCGTTGGTTCGCCGATTTTGGATAGGTTGCTTGTGAATACAAGCACTTCCTATCAGTATTATATCAACATGAATGAAAGAGAGAAAATGAATCACCCGTTTATAAGGTGGTGTATGACCATTTTTTGCAAAAGTGGAATGAAAGCAACACTTCTCTTTATTGCTTAATCCATTTTCTTAATTCAAACCAGTGTTTAATGCTTTAGGCCTCATAGCCATTTATCTTAATTATTAGTTGCATTCTTTATTAAGTATTATTGTCATCTTGGCTTAGTGAAACTTTAAATCATTTTGCTCCACATAAAGACATGGAGGTATCAAATGAGAGTAACAAATATTTGAAGAATTTTTTTTCCAAATATTAAAGATAGAGCAATATTGAATTTGGAGTTTGTTTACTCTTTTTTTTTTTGACTTTGTGATGCTTTTACTTCTAAATGAGAGGGCTGATTGGGTGATTTATGGTGTTAGTTCCCCACAAGGCCATAGTTATAAAGGCTGGCTTCTAAATTTCTAGCACAACCATATTTCTCATTTTATTGTGAAAGAAATTGGTGTTCATATTCTTTTCTCAATTTACTCAAGAGGAACAAGATCACTCGACGAGATGAATATTTGGTATATGCGCACGCAAATCTCCACCTTTTATCTAGGAGCCCAAAATATACTTGAGGAACTAAGTTGTATAGCGTTGGTGTTGATGTATTTACTACAGTGGATATCATTGGAATGCTTGAAGCTACTAATCTCTCTGTTGAAGAGCTAGCTTTGAAAACTATGTTTTATCTCATTGAAATATTGTGTTATTGAAGAAGGTACTGGTGCTTGTGGTGATGATGTATGTGGTATTAAGTGTATTAACTTGAATCAGTGATGCACTATCAATATGCTCATATATTAATATTTGGTTTGATTATTTCGAAGAGGGCATTAATGTTACTCATTTTTTAGATTTTTTTGACATTTTTTAGACAACATTATGACAGTAAAATATATGGCAGTGAGTTCTTCTGAATGCTAATATTAGTGTGTTATTGATAAATAACAATTATTGGAAGTGATAGATTTTGAAATTTAATCATAATTAACAATGTTTATTCTTTTTTTACTATAGGTAAGCTTCATATGTGAAGTATATGATATTATACTTCATTCTTTAATAATTTTAATAGAAGATACTACTATCAGGTATTTGAAGTACTCAATTAATATTAATAATTTAGTAAAAAGAACCATGTGTTCATGGTGTGTTGTGTCCGTATTCATACATCATAGAGTAATTGGAACATGATAGAATAAAGAAACATTCTCTCACTTTGTGGGCTCTTTAATATGCTATGCCAATGTATTTTTCATGTCTCCCGGAAAACTCTTAACTGTCATTCCTTTTTCTTTGAAGATAGGAAGATAAAATTAAAATTGTATGTGTTCGCAGATGCTCCATTGGGTCTTCAAACATGCACGAGAAAGAATTTTTTGATTGCTTATTGTTTTCACCTTTCTATTTAGACAAGTGTGCTGAAAATTGTCTTGGCATAGTTAATTGCTTAGATTTGGCTTTACTGATAAAAGGACTTGAAGCAGTTTTGTACTGTTGATTAACTAGTTTTCTTTGACAGATTCCTTCGCTTCCAAAATATACTGCATCAACTGTGCTAAGGAGTCTGAAAAGCTATGCTCAGGTATCCTAAAAACTCTCTGTTTTTTGCGTTGAAGGTTTATCATCCTTTTTGATTAAATTATGTTATGCTTCCATTCTTTTTCTTAATAATATGAATGCATCTCACATTCTTGGCCTTCCCTTTTACTTGGCTTTGTAGTTTCCATGCTTTCAAATTACGAGCAATTTAGTCCATTTTTTGTTTTCTTCTTGGAGTTAGTTGTTCATGATTTACTGCTAGGCCTTTGATTATGTCCTGTGATTATGTTATCAATTAAGATTTGAGGAACAACTTGTAGGACGATATGCACTTGTAAGTAGGAAAGATTTGCATATTGTTCCTTCTTGTATGCTCAATGCTGCAATGATTACTTGAATTTGCTGATGGAGAGTTTAAGTGTTAGCAGAAAATAATGGTGCTGAATCATAGGGCAGCAGACCAGCGAAGTAGTAAATGGCATCAGTGTGATGTAAGAGGGCATTATTGGATGTAGTTACGGTGGAAGAAGTGATGATGCTGAAAGTGGAGGGTTTTTTTTTTGGTCATGCTAACATAGTTATGGGAGAAGATATTGGAAGCCATGATTTTTGTAGCAGAGTACTTTCTCTTGATGAAAATTACCTTAGTGAAACCTTATTGAATGCATAGTTTGAATTTATTGATTTGATAAATGGCTCACATATTTGTTGGGCTGGAATGTTAATTTTAGTGTAAATGCAGGGATCAAATTGCAGATCTTTGAAATCTAATTGAGCAAATTGCAGAATGATGGATCCAAAATGTACATGTTTACTTTTCATGTATCATCCTCAATTTCGCTGATTGATATTGACAAGAATCTTTTTGCACATTTCCTATCGATGTTAGCTTTGGTTCACCACTTTTTCTTTGTAGTGTCCTTAATTTTATTTACCCGCTTGGTTGATATTTTTTTCTGCTCTTTTTTGTACATGCTTGAACCATCTAAATCTATTTTTGTTCTATATTATTTTCAACATCTTTTACTGTTTGGGCCCCTATTATATAATCCTTTGTCAATTTATATTTTTTTGTTTTGCCACAAATCCATCTTGATTAGCCTTTTTTTTATTTACACTCAGCTTGGCTTTTTGCATATAATATATCTGGTATATAAGCACAATTTTGCAAAACTTTCAATTAGGCCCTTTTTATGTTTTTCTCTCTCATAATTCTCTCAAGGCATTTTTTCAATTTAACCGCTTACCGTTTAAATTGGAAGTTATATCCTTATCTATTTTTTATTCTTCTGCATAATGAATACAAGATTGGTTCATATCAAGCCTTACTATTACTTAATCATTAATAATATTAATTGATAATTCTTAAATTTTCACTTAATAAAATTACATATCATATGCTGAAACTTTGTTCTATAAATCCTTTGTCTCCTATCTTTTGAATATTTTTCTAATTTTTATCTTCTTATTAGTTTTGGTAGAGTTTTCACTAACTATAGTTATGTTATATGCAATGAACTTGTGCAATAGTCCACATTTGGAATGTTATTTTTTAGTATTTTCATTATTTAAAAAAGGTACAAACTTGATGTTGATTCTTAGTGTGGTTATATTGTAATTTAGAACTCACTGACAGCTAGTTCTAATGATAATCAATGCTCCATTATAATTATATATATATATATATATATATATTTGCGTAGCAGTGTCAGGGCAATTCAAAAGGCAGTGTTAGGGCAAAGACTAAATTTCATGCCATCTATTATATTAGTAGAACTTTAAATGAATCACAAATCAATTACACCACCTTTGAAAAAAGAACTGCTAGAAAAAGTGTTTGCATTTGATAAATTCAGATCAGATTTGATTAACCCAAAAGTCATTGTCAAAAATGTGATTCGCTTTTTTGCAAATAGTGTTATGCAAGTGCACGTGCCATTCAAGTAATATAATGATTGAGTATCGTTTTCATAGAATATTGATATGCTAATTTTTATAAGTACTAATTTCTTCAACCATAAGATTTATCTTGCCAAATGATTAGTTTTAAAGATGCCAAAGAAAATAGGTCAATAACTTTTTAGACTTTTTCAAATTAAAATGAGTTTTCAATGTATGATGGATTTGGTGACTGTGTGATGTAAATCAGTCCATCTATTTTAAATTGTGGGGATCAGAGCTCAATTTATTTCTCATTTCTGTCAAGTTTGTTAGAGTTCTAATAAATGTATAATTAACTCTGGTTAATCATACCTTTACTTCATGACACTCATCTTCTTAGAGATCCCAAAATCCTGAAAACCAGGTCTATACATTTTCAGAATTTTATCCATGTCCTTGTTGTTCCACTATGCCTCCATCAAAGTCATAGATCACACCGACTTTTAAACTTGAGGATGGTTAATCCACTATTAAATTAAGTATGGAAGAGCACAAAATAATCTTTCATCACAGTTTATAACTTAGACCTAAATTAGGTTACACATGTCACTACACATCATAAATTCATAATGAAATTTTTTTAGCAACTAAATTCTATTGGAATACAAACAAATATAAACTTCATTGATAAGAAATTGGAAGTATCTGAAATCAAGTCAGAAAGAGCTAAAAATTGCTTTGTAAGGAGTACAAGTTCCTCTCCACTCAAGAGCACTTCTCTTCGACTTTCACACCCTCTCTCCTTCCCTCTCCAGATTGGTGAATGAACACAAGAAAATTACACCAAATAGCTCCCCCAAACATGTACAAGAAACTAAAGGAAAAAAAAAAAAAAAACAAACAAAAACAAAAACAACAAAATAGGACTCTCTCTCACTATTCTACTTCCTCCTCTATTGCTGCATTAGGACCATTTTAAGGTATATATGCTGGAGCTGTTGGAAAATGGATTGGATCTGGACTGCATTGAAATTATAGTTCTTGAACATCAAAATCAATGCTAAGTTAAAATAACCAGCATATTGGAACTGCCTCTATTGTTGGTCCTTCATGTGCTCCATCCTATGATAAAGTTTTTGTTCCGTCCCCTCTATCCTCTGATGCATCCCCTACACTTGATTCTTGAGATCAGACGCTTGATCTCCTAGGGGGCTCTAATCCTAGGCTGACTAGGCTGGCTAAAACTCTCACCAGGCTCCCTATTAGGAATCTTAAAATTTTGTACCTTATTTTTTATAAGAGGACCTCTAAGGAAAAATTGCTCCTCCCTAGGATCTCCTAAGACTCTTACTTGGGCACACAAGGAATAAACAAAAGAGGAATGCCCAAATCCTATAGAAGTTGCCCCTTTAATCATGTTCCAAAGGGACTAATAAATTATTTTACCTACATCTGTACTTATTACTTTTTTAGTAGCAAAATTTATGAATGCTCTATCTTTAGTCACCTCACTAATATTCCTATTGGACATCAACCTAGTAGAAATGAAATAATGCGAGACTTTTGCTTCTAAAATCATAGCAAATGCATGAAAGTTCATTATTCTATCCTTCTTAATCTCTGTTGGGCATTCGTATTTAGTTCAGTAAAAAACTAAGGATCTCATTAGAATCTAGAGGGCATGAATAAAAACAGAGTCATCAAACTCTATATTTATGTTATCATATAATTTATTAATTCAAACACTATCTGCTGGAACCCACTTCCCCCTATCATACACTTCATTGTTTTGGGGCTCCTTTACATTAGCGAAGAATTTCCTAACATTAGGAAACTATACAAACAAAGGGATCTTAAAATTTTTCCCAACCCTTCTTTAACAAAGGTAAGCTCTATATGAGCCA
Source organism: Dendrobium catenatum (assembly GCF_001605985.2). Classification (NCBI taxonomy): domain Eukaryota; kingdom Viridiplantae; phylum Streptophyta; class Magnoliopsida; order Asparagales; family Orchidaceae; genus Dendrobium; species Dendrobium catenatum. The sequence goes on from NW_021319222.1 coordinate 472,095, forward strand.
CTGAACTCCTCAATTCTCTCTCTGTGATTATGTGTTTGTGAACTATTGAATGATTATATCTATCTTCCGCTTTTGCGCTCATTAATTTGTGGGAATTGTAAGAGTTGGTGCCCCTCCTCTTCTTAGATGTGATATTAGGTGCCATCTCTTATTACAAGATGCAACTAAAAAGCTCAGGAATTTTAAGGAAATCTGAATGCAATAAAATGAACGTACCTCTGCCCCTAATTATAATTTGGCCAAACGCTGCGGCACTGAGTGCTCTAATGCCGCAGTGCTCAGCAGTCAGACCAACAGTCAAATGATAATTGAATGCATGGTCAAAAGTCACTATAGTGCTGTGACACTTGGTATTAGACAATGTTGTGGTGCTTCGCTTTAGGACTTGAATTGACAGGCTTTTTTTAACTAATTAGCGCCACGACATTTATCGCGTGCCAGTGTTGCCTCATTGAAAAAGATCAACAACCATTTCTCAATGACTACAAAAGCTCAATATAAATAACTTATTGCCATTGTCCTCTTTCAAAAAGATGGACAAAAGCATTTTCCTAAAGGCAACTTGTGGCAATGACCACAAGACAAAAGTTTAATCAAAGAAAAATGTTAGGAAACTGATGTAATACATGAAGATGGTCCTATCACTAGAGCAAGATCACATGAAACTCAATCCATGAAAAAACCATGAAGGCTTACATCATTTTGTATTGTTTTTTTAATGTATTTTCATGCTATTGTGTTATTAAATGTTGTGTGGATGACATCGTGTTGTAATTTCCTTTGCTAGAGATCAATGGATGTAATTTGCTTTGTTAGTGCTTAATAGGTTAGGTCCAAGTGATGGAAAACGATGCAAGGACCAGCTATGCTCTTGTGCATGAGACAAGGTAGTGGTTGTAGGCGGTTGTTAGTTGACAGAATCAAGCGGACGACCCCTCCCTCTTCTCCTTTTCACTCTTTATTTTGAATTTAAATAAAGGGGTGTGTCCCTTCATGTAGTTTCAGTTGTATAAAAATTTCTTAGACTGAAATGAAGAGATAGATTGGTTGCTTATATGTTTTGGAGAGAATTATCCAAGATTTTTGGTAGCTTGGTGGCCGATGAACTCAAGGGGATGATGGGGTGATCCTCTTGAACCACTACTCTGATGAGTAGCATTTTAATTTTCATGCAATTTTCCTTACAACAATCTTTTGTAATTGTGTTCTTCTATTTGTAATCCAACAACAACAATAACAACAACAACAACATCAAGCCTTTATCCCACTACGTGGGTTTGGCTACATGAAAGATCTCAATCTTATTCCATCCATCTTAATCCAAGTGAATTCCTAGTTGTTAGGGTTGGCTAGGTTTTTAAAAATTGCTAGACTAGTTTCACCCTTGAAAGCATTTGAACAACCTAAACTCCTCAAGACTCTACCAAAATTTCTAGATATTTAGTACACATCTTATACTTTAATAATAATAAATTGATTTGGAGTTGTTGTAGTTAAAATTCTGGAGAACAATTCAGTCCTATTTGTATTTCATGTTTGCTATTTTATTTATGTAGCCAATTTTTAGTTAACAAAAAATTATCAAAACACCAAAATAATTAAAAAAGGTAATCTTTGTATTTTGGACTTAGTGATATTTCTTTAATGAATTCTTATTTTCCATAGGCAATTTTTGTGGATAGATTATATTCTTTATGCAATTCCATAACTACTAATTAGTTGCCTTCACATTTTGATCTATCCATCAACCTTAAACTTACCCAACCCTGCTTGACTTGAGAGCAACCAAATAAGTGGAGTGATTTACTAAATCGTTTAAAACCTCACTTTGATTCCTTTTAACATTAGAAATCCTACTTTGAATAATTTTGGAATTTATTCTAATTCTAGTTTAGTTATTTTGTGTTAGTTTATTTTTCATTGTGATTTGCAAATTTGTGAATACTTAGAAGTAATTTTTTTTTTAAATCATTTGCATGCATTTTATTTAAATCAGAAGGTATTTCATATTAAAAATAACCAAATACTAATAGGAGGATACATGCATTGACTCTTAAAATTGATGAAAAGTATAACAAACTTCAAGAGCTTATTTTGAACTTAACAACTTAAGTTCAAAATTTGAGTGTTAGAGTTCAAACACCTACTCTAGCTCAAAATCTATTGAAATCGAAACCATAGGAGATGACTGCTTGAAAAGCATAGAGAGCACATTCAATCTAAAAAAGGTACCTTTTGGGAATTTCTATAGAAATGATCAACCTAAGAATCATAAAGCCTTAATTAAACCCCAAAAGAAGGTTAAGATAAATGCTCCTACTTATGATGGAGTTCATGACCCCAATATGTTCTTAGATTGGCTTACACAAACGGATGAATTTTTTGATTGGTGCCAAATGAATGACTATAAAAAAACTGCCATTGCTAAAATGAACTTGTTGGCCTTGAAAAAATAATTAGACCAAAGTTTTGATTTAGGAATAAAAGTTAGGTAGATGGCATCTTATTGGGGTAGAGATGAAAGAAATACTAAGGGCTAAGTACTGTCTTAGAAACCATGTTAAGAAAATACATGAACAGTTGATGATCCGTAGGCAAGATAATCAACAAATGGTAGAATATATAAATATATTTGTGGAAATTAGCTAACAAATTTACTATATGTCTTGGGAGTGAGATTAGATATGAGAGAGAGAGAGTTACATGACCTTCAAATCCAAAAAGATGCTTTTCATTATAATTTACTCCCAGAGAAGCATAAGAGGGCGACTTCTTCATCTAGAGCTAGAGATCCAAACTCATCTCTTGAATCATTCTCATATTTTTCCCATAGGTCTACGATTAGACCGACACTCTTTTTTTAGTGCTTAGCCAAGTCAAAGTACACCTAAGTCATCCTCTAAGATTAAGGATATCATATATTTCAAATATCACTAGAAAGGTCATATAGAGCATTAGTGTAAGGCCAAGATCATGTCTTCAATGAAGCTGAACAAGAATTAGAAGAAGAGAAAGTGGATAATGAGGCAGAGGAAAGTCATGATGATGCTCCTTTTTCTACAGAGAAAGTTGAGCATGTGGGAGATCCTTTAGATGTGATGAGATGTTTATTTGCATCTAGGGGATAGGAGGATTGGAGAAGGAAAAATATTTTCTTCATATATGTCATATGCAAAGAAGTGCAAAATAGTTGTAGATGGAGGAAGTGTGATCAATGTCATGTCTACCCATGCCATCACTAGACTAGGCCTTGAGACTAAACCCCACCCAAAGCCTTTCCATGTGAGCTGGGTGAACCAGACATCACCTATCACAATTAGATGTTTAATGCCCTATAATAATGAAACCTATGTTGATCATATATGGAATGATGTACTTCCTATGGAGATCACTCATATCTTCTTAGGAAGGCCTTGACTTTATTACCTAAGTGTCATTCATTATAGTAGAGAGAATACTTGTTTTCAAATTCAATGATAAGATCATAAAGCTATTTCCTATAAAACCCATAGGAAGAGGCCAACCACACCTCTCCATAGATTTCTAACTGCAATTTTATAATTTAAAGTTATAAATTATATCTAAATATATAATATAAAAGTAATTAATTATATTAAATCTATAACTATTATGTGAACTAACTTTATGTTAAAGGTGAATTAAATTTAAAGATCGAATATATTTAAATTTAAAGTTATAGAATATATCATTTTAATATGAATTTATTTGTTTTCATTAATAAATTTACATTATTTCATAATTATTATATCATTATTATGTCATTTAAGTATTATTTAAGTAATTGAATTTTTATTACATCATTTGGTTCACGTCGGTCGAACCATTGAATCTCGAACCTTTTTTCCTTTCAGTTTTATATCCGTTACAGTTTTCACAACCTTTGTTGAACATTTTGGTGAGATGATATGCTTTAGCCTTCTTTCAAGCGTTTAAAGAACATTTCTAATTTTTATTTAACAAGCGTTTAGCCTTCTTTCTTTGCAATTCTTCTGTCAAAAAGTTATATTTGACACAGATTTGATTTTCAGAATTTAATTATGCTGATATGCTTTTACTTAAATATGAAAGAAAAATTTTCTTTTTGTTGTGTTGAAGGCCCTGTGATTAGTTGTATAATGTTTTTTAGTAGATGCTACTTGAAGTAATACAAGAACACATTAGTTTGTCGCAGACTAGCTAAATCAGAGTCCATTCCAATATTTATATGCATGTTTTGTTTTGGAGAGCCTAGCATTTGACAGAAGTTTCATCATGTTCTTCCTTTGGCAGCCGTATGTTGGTTTGGCTAGTTCGTATGCAACAGGAAAATTTTCAGAGCTAGAAGCATTTATTCAGACTAATGTGGAGAAGTTCCAAACTGTGAGTGTCCATTCGTTTTCTTATCATTTCTTTCTTAGAACCCTTACAAAATTATCATTCATTTCTCAATTTTTATAATCCTATGGTTATTTTTATTTTTATTTTATATTGATTGTGGAGATGCTTATAAAATATATTCAAATATTTATAGAAGTGGTAGAGGAATTAAACACATTTGCAGGACATCTAATGTGAAATTGTAGAATAATTGAGGGAATTTTTAGAAATTAAGAGGCTTTGGGATTATCAAATAAAGATTCAGGGCATGATATATAAGTTAAAGGACACTATTATCAGACAATGTTCCAAAAAATCCTTTGATCATATTTTTGATAAAGTTAAGTTTTTTTGGGTCTATTTGTAAGAGAATATGGATAAAGATGGGGATAATTTTTAGAACTAAATTGGGTGGTTTCCTATCATGTTGTCAATTTGATATCAAAGGCAAAGTTCATGAATTTAACATTAATTTTAAGTTAAAAATTGCTATAGATGAAGAAATATCCATGGCCATTCATGACCTCTAGCCTTGCTCAACCATCATCTTACACTTTCTCCTATCATATAATACCTTTCTTATACACACTCTCTCCTTTTCATCTTTCTTACTCCTATCTCTTCCGGTTGTTTATTTCTTTGTTATTTATCTCTAGTATTTTCCTTATTTCTCTCCCTAATAAAAATCCTTCACACTCTACCCCACACATGTTGATTTATAGTTTTTTTTTTCTATTGTTTCATTCATCAACTCTCACTTTGTATCTCTTCAAAAGCCACAATACTTCATCCATCTCATCCTTTGCTTGCCTGCAACTAGCAAAGCCACACATATCGTACATCAATTCTCACTATTTGCACATATGTGCATCATTACTCATCATTTTTTGCTCTTGCTCACATTATATCTGAGGAGGTTTAGAATTATGCAATTGGATATTAGTCATTTTTTATTCATGAGGTGGGTTGTAAGCCTCAAATTAAAAAAAAAATGAAAACTTAAGTAACATTTTAACATCAAAGTATGATCACTGTAAGTCAAAATATGTTCATAAAAATAAATTTCTTCTAATTCAATATAAATAAATAATCTCAGTTATTAATTTATTATTTTTTAATTCAGAGTCGCACTTAAACTCATCGCTTGGTGGGTCTTCATTAGAATCATCATTATAATGGAATGCTTTCTCTTTTACCTTATTCTTAGTTGTGTCAACATCCTTGCAATCATTCTCATGTTCGATTTCATTCATCTTTCTTTTCCCTAATTAAAAAAAATAATAAAAAATAATAATTAAATTATAAAAAATCGATGTTATAATTGCTATTACAGAAATTTTATGTTAATCCTTTTTGTTACTTTTTTTTTTTACTTGTGTTATTCTTATTCCTTCCTCCATCAAAGAATTCAACATTGAGATCTTCTTCTTGTGATTTTAATTATTTAATTTTATTTTCATCATCCATAAATCATTCATCATTTGTTGGCACATAATTATGAACTAATATGGGTCTACATAATCTTCCAAAATTGTCTTTTTTTCATATGTTCATCTTTTATTATCTTGTTGTACATGTTTTAATCCAATGAGTTCTTCCTTAAGATAGTAAGATGGTTTCTCCTCTTTGAACTTAGTGTACACCAATTTCATTCACACCCTATTGAAGAGCATGTAAAACCCAGTACTTTTATTACAAAATCTTTATAGTTCAGGAGTGCTATGTCTAAAGTGAAGCCATTACTCAACTAATATTTAAAAAAAACACAATTAGAATAGTATATACATTTTGTGAAATTCAATCAATAAATGTGGAAATTTACCTGGGGAACATTTTGATACTATGTCTGACTTTTTATAATCCAAAGAAATCTTCTTTTTAGAAGCAACCAGCTAAAGATCAATCTTCGATCTTTTAGTTGAGTTATTGATTTGGCTATTCATATAGTGGTACAAACCAAATTTGAGATTTGAGATTGGTTGACTTTTTATTAGCATATTAATATTGATAATTCAATTAGTAATCAGTGGCGTGCAATTATTGATGCAGATGAAGCTATCATTTCTCATTTATGATTTCGTAAAATTTCTTATAGTTGCACTCATCTCTTCCAAAGTTCTATGCTATCAATTCTTTTGCCTTTATCTATTGCATTATAAATACAGCCCATAGCTTGTTTCTTAAACACATTAACCATTTTTAAAGCATGAACCAACGGCTTAGTAGTTGTGATAACATGTCACCCTTGGCCAAAATATCTCACTCAAAATAATCTCATTGACTTCTTTACCTTGAGGTTTCTTAGCCCAAACATAATTTATCTATGTGAAGGCGAACAAAACCTTCAAAGATTGCTTGGTTCTAGTATGTTTTGTAAAGTAAATGTGTCATAGTAAATCTAGAAGAATGAAATCTAAATTTTTTTATGAATACTGCCCAGAGTCTTATAATTTAATTTTTGAAGATGGAATCAAGTCTTTTCTTTTGGCATCCCTGTAGGATTGATTGTCCATTCTAAAATTTCTTCATACATTCTTCCTCTTTATCTTATATCACTCTTCCTTGAGGCATTTGTTTGACTAATCTCTGAAATTCCCTCTTTATTTACCTGGTTCTTCCCCTATACTTGATTCTTCTCTCCATAGCAAATCATACATTAAAAAAATCAAAAGAAATCCTCAATTATTTTCATTCCTGTTGCTTGTTGTCGGCAATGATTCTATAAGGGATATGATGTAAGTATACTAATATAAGATAATATGGTGGAAAATAAACTTGTGATTTGGCATTTACTACTTATAGCAGGAGATAAATTTATAAGATAAATATATAAAATAAGGATAAACAATGAAGAATGAATGCAGAGCTTTAGTTAAATCTGGTTAAAAGATGTGTGGATAGGCTTGCACGAAATAGAGTCAACACAATGTGGCAAATAATAAAAATGTGGGAGAAAGATTTATAAAGCTGACCCCTTGGGATGGTTCAATGATTATGCTGTCATATTTTTGGTGATTACATTTTTTGTTCGTTACCATAATTTTACTGTTGGCTGTGTTTTCTAGCTGTTTCCATCTACCTTTATTATTTCATTCATTTCTTCGCATCATGCTTGGAATAGCCCTTCTTTTTAACTTCGTTATGTTTTGGATTGTTACAAGAAAATATGGTAGGTTTATGAAGTATATTAGTATTTTCAACAGGATCCTCATTTTACGTTGATGACATTTTATTCACGCATATGCTCTTTCAGGACAATAATCTTGGATTGGTTAAACAAGTTCTTTCATCTTTGTACAAGCGCAATATCCAGAGGTTGACTCAAACTTACCTAACTTTGTCACTTCAAGATATAGCCAATGCGGTTCACCTAAACACCTCAAAAGAAGCTGAAATGCGAGTGCTTCAAATGGTAATTTTCCTTGTATTATATTTGTGCAGTTTGTTATAAGTTTCTGGCCAGTTTCTGAAGCTATGATTCGTTTCCTTAAATCTAGATTCAAGATGGGGATATATTTGCAACAATTAATCAGAAGGACGGTATGGTCAGTTTTCATGAGGATCCAGAGCAATACAAAACTTATGAGATGATTGACCAAATTGATTCATCAATTCAAAGGTAAGGAAACAGCTTCTTAATGATCAAGGTGTTAGTGGGACATCAGAAAAAGTCACATTTCTGGAAATTACTTGTTACATATGTAAATTATAATATGAACAAAGAACTATTACAAGTCGAAGGTCTGTCTCATATTTGCCAAGTGTAAAATAGTATGTGTTATAGCTTAGTGTAATAAGATGCACCTCACCACTGCGACTATTGAAAGACACAAAGGATCAAATTAGCATATGCTATTTGCCCTATAAGTTATATAGATTATGATGGGAGCAAAAAGAGACTTAAACTAAGATTGCAAACAAAGTTGACTTCCTTACCATAGACATTGCAAACTTAAGCTAGCATCATTAGAAAATAAAAACACACCATTTCAAACTCATAATAAACATGACATAACAACACCTTATAATATAAAATAAAAGGGACACAACACCTAAAATGACAAACTACAAATACGACTCAATGACAACTTACAACTTTTTGTAGTTTGAGAAGAAAGATACAATGGAAGGGTTACCATTCGAGAGAAGAATGAGATTAGAAGTCCAAGACGAATTATAAGAGGAGAAAGGGATAGAAGACTAGCTCGCAAGCTAAAAAAGATCCTCAGGTTTTTGCTCCAAAAATCATCACATATTACTTCTTAAATAGCAGCAAAACAACCCCCTTAAATAGGGAAAAAGAGCTTAAAAGTCACTCAAGCAGGTGCCCAAAACAGCCAACCAGAACAAGGGAAAACCCAATAGAAAAGGCACGACAGCACCACAAACCGAACAATCAGGAAAGGAATAGCCAGGAGCCGATCAACCACCAAGAAAGGAGCTCGACACACAAGAACCCAGCAATCAATGCCAAAAAAGACAACCCCCCAATTAGCCCCAATCCTCCAAACACCAAATAGCCAAAGAATAATAGGCCAAGCCCATTTAGATGAAAATCCGCCCACAAATAATTATCAAGGAACCAAGGAAGCTAGCAAACTAAAGGTTTGCCTACACTAGATTAGCACATGGCACTAATAGTGTGATGAAAAATATTATGTAGAAGATGACAATGATGAGGAAAATGAGGATATTTCGACCTATATAGTGATCATGTTTCAAAGCATTATCAGTTAGTTTTTATTTTGAATTTGAATATGGGTTTTATGAAGAAACAAAAGCATAATCTTATTTCAAAATTCAAATAGTTGGGATAAGGTTAATGATGATGATATAAACCTATATTTTAATATTCTTCATTTTTTATTATTATGTATTGTTATAATCATATGATAGTTTTTTTCTTCAAGTTAATCCTTACACTTGTATCATATTGCGCAACTCATTATTGATAAATATGATTTGTCTATCTTTGAGTACCTTCATAATGGAATCTGTATGGCTGATATCTTCTAGTTTGTCAAGAAAAAATTATCATTATTTATTATCATGAAAAAAATGCATTTTGTCTATTACTAAACTAAAATTTCACTTGAATTTGGCTCAGTCTATGTGAGCTGAGTTTCAAGCTCAATTCGCATGAAATCATATTGAGTTTATTTTGATCTTTGATCTAACTCGAATATGATTCCAATTGCTTATATATTAAACTTTCATATTAGTAGGCCAAACAAGTGTTGAATATTTTAAAATCAAACAAGCATTGAAAATTCAATTTCAACCTGAGTGAATCTTGATTGGAGTCAGATTGATATCATACCTATTAGAGACTGCATGAAAAGTCAAAGTGCCAGTTTCTTTGTAATTGATTACTTGGGTCCTTCATTTTCAAAATTAAGACAAAGCATTCGTCAACTACTGTTATTGTCTTTCAGACTCTTAATTACCATAGCACGTTTTCAATAATTTTCATAGTAACCAACTTGCTGAGTATGATGAAAAATTCTTGATGGATTTGGTGCATTTATGTACTTCATGGGGTTAAAATCCATTAAGGTGGCTTTACTTGTGCTTTTAGATTGATGGCCTTGTCAAAGAAACTAACTGCAATAGATGAACATATTTCTTGTGATCCGGCCTACATTACAAAGGTAGAACCCTTCATTCATGACTGTGTTTTGTATTTTTTTTACTTAGGATAAAACTTCTGCTGATGAACTTTATGTTATTGCTCCAGATTGGGAGAGAAAGACCTAGATTAGACTTTGATGACTTTGATTCCGTTCCTCATAAATTCCTGTGAGGATGATTTGGGATTGTTAAACTATCTTAAGAAACATGCTGGATCGAAGGAGCCTCCCATTGGGTATGTTTCTTTTGTTGCAAGGATCTTGATAGTTTATTAATAGGCATTACCACTCTTTGTTCTTGTCCTGAACTGCAGGCCATTATATTGATATAAGCCTTTTTTGGGACTGTTAGAGGTCTTATTATATGCTTTGTCTTATAAGAGTAAATAGAAGATGAATGTTAGTAATTTTCAAAGCTATATAATCACATATTGGAGTAAGGATTGATGTTGTGTGAGTGAGTTTTCTATTTTTGCAGCTCATACAACATGACTAATATAGCGCTTGATTCCAATGGAAATTTTTATTATTTTGACTCAACATAAGTGCTTTCTTCTTTTCACATGGTAATACCAATTGCTGGTATATGAAATGAATAAAACATTCCCTTGAACTGGGAATACTCACAATATATTTCACATTTTTTTATTTAGTCTGTATAGGAGATTTGAATAATTGTTTAGGATTTATTAGGGATAGTTTTTTTGTTGCTTTGCTTTTCAGACAATAATAATAATTTTATTTGATTATCATTTTTTTATTATTTTTCAAAAAATTGTAGTAAGAAGTTATTTCTTACAATCAGAATTGTAAGTTGCTTTCTTCAGAACAACTTTATGATCAACTTAATAGAAAACTGTAGCTATTCCAGACATTTAGTAGTAGAATTTAGTAAGTGTAGTTATCTTTTATACTTATGCATGGATTTCTGAAGCATACAGTTGCATACTCCTTATTTATTTCAATTTATTTTGATGTGGCTCTTATGTTTTTGATTTGTACATTAAAAAACAGAAATATATATATGAAATACATGACTGCATACTATCATCTACACAAAATAAAACTCTATATGTAATCTGCATGTTATAATTTATTGCATATTAGATACGTACTGTTGTGCTGCATATCGCCTCATTTATGTCCCTCGAATAATAGATATTCTTCTATAAGTTTTATTTTATTCTATTTTTTTCCTTTCCTTAGATGCTATTAGTTTGGATGAATTACTTCTTAGGAATCAGTTGATATTTAGTTCTACAATAAAGTCCTGAAACATTCGTTGTATTTTATTCTCAATCATTTCAGCCCATTGTTTTTTCCCACATGACATGCATAGATGTGACTTCTGTAACTGTCCTTATCATAGTCCATGGTGAGAACCAAATCCTTCTCATCTGTTAGGATGCTGAAATTAAGGCTTCGTTTGGGGCAGTTTTCTTTCTACTTCTTAAAGCAAATTTTATGTAAATTTTTTTAATTTTTTACTAAAAAGCTGTTTTAAGAAGCAATAA
>NW_021319222.1:483715-491457 GCF_001605985.2 Dendrobium catenatum
AAAAATAGCGGGTCGGGTCGGCGACTTTTTTTCATGCTACGTGGCGCTAAAACATTGGTGGCCGAACGTAGAGGAGCATATGTTCACTGGACCGAATAAAAGTTCATGAGAATGACGCCATGCATGTGAAAGCCATCAGCTGAAGGAGAAATAGATTATCAAAATCTCTTATCTTGTTTGGGTAGTTGCCTGAGAATCTCTTTTGAACTTTTCTTTTATTATTTCTCTTCTAAAGACCAAATCAGCGATTCTTCTCTGTTCCCATTGGGTTAGGTTTCTTGTTTGGAAATCAAAGCATTCAAACGCCATTATCTTTTATTATTATATAACTAATATAAAGAGACAATCTGATATATTACATTATGAAATGGATTTTCAGGACAAAGTCCTCAGTGGAGAATTTTGTTGGACCTTTCAGCTTGGGTTGACCTTGTAAAGCTTTAATGATTTTTTTTTTCTTTTTTCCTCTTTCCAAGATCTTTCATTTGGACAGCTTCTTTATTATTTTTTAAAATAGTTTTTTATATTAAATTTTTTTATTTAAAAATTTTTTGAACTAAAAACTACTTCAGAAAGCTTCAAATAAAAACATTAAAAAAAAACTAAACCTAAATGAAGTCTTCGGAGAGTAAGGTTTTTGATGGGGTAATTTTTTTATTAAATTATTGTAAATTCATTTTTTTTTAATAAAATTTATAATTAAAAATTATATTAAAAGCTGATTTAGAAAGCAGTAAGAAAGTTGTAACAAATGAAACCTTGTATGGGATAGCTTTTGGCTACTATTTTTTAGCTATTTTAAAAAGAATTTTATACTAAAACTCAATAAGAAAATTTATTCCAAATGAAGATTTAGCCTTATATTAAGAAGATATATGACATATCTAAAAATAATTTAATAAAAAGTATTAGAATGATTTTTTTTATAGATTTGAATGAGAATTTGACATTAATAGGGCACAATGCAGAAAATTGTTTCATCTATGAATCTCTTGTGATTTCCAAAAGAATTTTTTTTAATATTTAAAAATTAAAAATTTCAAATTTGACATTAAAAAGTTTGAATCATAATATTTCAATGCTTTGGAATCTTCAATGATAAAAAATTATGAGCGATTTATTTTTGGGTTGTTGACATAAATCTTTTCTATAATTGAAATAGCAAACTAAGAAAAGAAATTATATCGCTGATAAATACAAAAGAATAACTAAGTTTGCAAATCTTTATGCAATTATCCTACATCCAATTACACATCTTTTTATTTTTATTTTTTTTAAGTTGAAATTTTTGAAGTTGTCATAAAATAAGGCAAGAAGTTGTCATAAAATAAAATTCCAATTCACCAAATTATTTTTTAATTAAAAGAATTGAAAATATTAAAATTCCAATTCACCAAATAAGGCAAGAAGTTGTCCTAAAATAAAGAATATTTTGAAGATATTTTTTTTTTTGCTTTGTTGACCACCTAGCCATTAAGGAACTTTAAGCTTTTTAATTATTCTTCAATAATTTAGATAGATTATGGGCCAGCCATGAGCTTGCATGGAGACTTGTGCTTAATAAAAACTAAAATCTTATTACAACACCGTAGTTTGTGACCTCATCCTTGAGCTTCCTCCTATCGTTGCATCATCTATAAGCTACGCCATCTGGATATATGCGTTTCTCTATTGCATTGTCTTTGTTTTATCGACGTATTAATATTCTCTGATAAGACTGAGACAAGCTTTCATATGCGGATATTATTACCATTCGTAAAATTTCTTCTTCTACACAACTGATCTCGATCTCTTGGTTGGGAGTTTTAAAAGCTCCCAATCAAGAGATCTTGGGTTCAAAGCATAAAGCATGTGATGTGTGTATGAGTTTGCCTTAATTGACTCAAATTTTTCAAAAAATAAAAAATCTTCTTCTATATTCTTCTTTTGTCTTCTTGGCTATCTTCGATATTCTTCTTCTATATTCTTCTTTTATCTTCTTGTCAAAACAATTTATTGAAGAGAAAGGGAGAGAAGATTCTTTCAGCATTAAAGATATATATTCTGCCTCTACTTCTCTTTGCTAGCATTGAAAAATCAACATGTTTTCATATTTCTCTATACAATAAATTGTTTTGGCTATCTTGTAATATTCTCTTTACAATAATGGCATGAATAGGAGGAAGAAGAAGACATGGAAAATAATGGGAATTCAGAAGCGTCAATGAAGCTGGATTCCCTTCGGAAGGAATCTAATGTCTGGGCTTCTTTGTCTTTTACCTGCTTTCCATTATCCTCCTCCTCTTTCTCTTCTACTCACATAAAATCTTTTTTATGGAACTTCGACCTCTCTTCTCTTGTTAATCGCTATGTCTTAACCTAAAACCTGCGGTAAACAAAAAACTTGCGAGAAATTTATTTTCTTTTTTTGTGGGGAAAATCTTAGTATTTTCCGATTTTATAAACGAAATAATTAAGTCGATTATATTCTATTATATTATATATAGTATATATATATTTATATATATAATATATATTATTATATATACATAATGATTTGCATTTTTGATGGGGGGAGAGTTTTAGGAAACGTTACATTGTGTTGAATAGTATTTATTGTCTTTTGGGTTGAAATTAGTTGATTTTATAACTATTGGTTATTGTAGAAGTTTGGTGGAAATATCAAAAATCTTCTATATAATGCATATTGTGGATGGTATGGGTTTTTATATACTCATATTTTGGAAGATTTAGATGGTCTTGAATGAATTTTAGAGATATTGGATTAAGAAATAAATAATGTGATAGAAATAAGTAGGTTAAAATTATATCACTTTACGGCAGGTTGTGGGGCATTCACAGAGATGGTATCTAGAAGTAAAGTTTGGAGGAATTTTTAATCAGATAACTTAGGCGACATACGGAATGTTTGTAGTTATAGAAAGAGTAGATAAGTGTTTTGATTGCTAAAATTTAAATGTATGTAGTATTAATAAGGCAAAATGAAGGCGTCAGGCTTCAAAGTATATAGAAAATCGATCATCTAACCAGGTACACTATATTTTCGGAGGACGTTCCGGACACTAATCTCCAACAGTTGATGAATACCGATTTCCTGACACCAAAAATTTTTAGAGTACAGATGTTTCGCGCGGATTCTTCTGATTCGAGATTTTATTAATTTTTAATTAATTAATTAATATAAAGTTGAATTGAAACTTACCTAACTATTAATAACAAAAGCTTAATTATTTTTAAATGCTAAAAATCACAGCTTTTATTTGAAGTTTTCAAGTTAAAGAATTAATAATTTGAAACTTTAATGGTATTGAATTTAATATAATTTTATCTAAAATGTATTTTTTATAATAATTAAATATAGTTTATATATTTTATTATTTATTTTCATAATTTAGTATATTAATTAATATTTTTATAATACAGCATATTATAGATTTAGTTTAGACTATTAGGTCTTTTTAATTTTTAATGATAAAATAAATAAATTTAATAAGTGTATGTACTTTAAATCATTTAATTTTTTTTTTATATTTTTTGTTACTTTTTTTGTAGAAGGATAATTAAATTTATTTAAAGATTATCGTAACATGAATATAAGCTTTAAAAAATATATGTAATTAGAACATGAGTTTTACCTTTCCAATGATTAATTTTAGTGATTTTTTACTTATTCTATTAAGATATAAAGTGAATGTTAAGACTAAGTATGCTCTTTGTCATAAGCAAGTTAGGTTAATAAGTTTGAGTGTTTTTAAGATTGAGGTTTCTGTAGTTTCAATCCAGGGGGCTTTTCATCATCGCACTGGGGCAGGCGGGCCGGGATCCGGGCGTATGAGTTTATGGGCTTCTCTGCTAGGTGGAAGGCACGGCCAGCCGCAGCATGTGAGTGGGCAGCATTATTTTATTTATAATTTTAGTTTTTTTTGGCATTTTTTCTGGCGGACATCTTCGCATTATCAGCTATAAATTTTTTTTGGAAAAAAATTCCGCCAAAAAAATTTTTTACGGATTTTTTTTAACGAAAAGAATTATCGGCTTTAGATTTTCCGTAAAAAAATTTTTATTGGAAATCCGTTTGAAAAATTTTAAAATCCGTCGGTACTACGTGATTTTTATGTAGTGCTTGTTATTGAGCCTTCTTATTTTGAATAGTGTAAAGTGTTGTAATAATTTGACACTCAGAACCCTGAAGTATCTGATGGATATGGTTTCATATTTGTCATAGTTCATAGTGCTATAGAAGAAGTAACACATGATTTAATGATGTTGTTTGTTATGTTGGTAGTATAATTAATGGGAGAATCCCATAGTAAGATGTTAGGTGCGAGGGGAGATAAGTTTGATCATTATTTGCAGTTATTCTTGAGATTGAAGCTTCCTTGTTTTCAATATAAGCTGTAGATCCTCATGATACAGAATATTTACTGTTGAGGTGGGAGAAATCATTTGCTAGTATGCAGTGTTAAGAAGGCAGAAAAGTGTCATTGGTGGCATTTCTTTTTTCATGGAGAAGCTGAGCCCTGGTGGGTAGGCCAACAGTGGGAAATGTTTCAAGGCAAAGTTAATGTTGAGATTTCTTTGGAGAAATTTGTGGAGACTTTTAGATATTAGTTTGAACCGCCATCTGTGAGGCAACAAATGCAAGAACCATTCTTAAGGCTACTTTACGAAAGCAAATCCATAATGTAGTATAAAGTAGAGTTTATAGCTCTAGTTATGTATAATTTAAAATCAGTAAGTACACTAGAAGAGAAATGTTATCACTTTTTGCCAGGATATCGAGGATAGTTTGAGGCATCCAGTAGTGTCATTGCTTATCCAAGTTTTTTTTTTTTAAACTTGGTGGATCGAGCTAGGTTAGTGGAAAATGTTTTGATGGCTACTCGACAGAGATAAGATATTAGCAAGAAAAGATTTAGAGGGGAGCCCTCTAGGAATGGAGTTAGTGGAAAGAAGCCCAGGTTTAGTGGTGGTGGTGAGTCTAGGAAGGAAGGTTATTTAGTTTTCATGAGTGCATATGGCGCCCCACTAAATTAGCCTGGAGCCTATACTCTAACTCAATAGGAGATAAATGAAGCTTTAGATATGGTAACTGATATGACATATATATTTTAGCAACCTTGTTGTATTTTTTTTTTTTTTCTGTTGCTAGTCATTCCTTTATGTTCTAGTGTCTTTTAGAGGATTTAAATTTAGCTCTTATTGTATTATATCCTGAATTATTTATTATGTTATCGACAGGGGATTTGATGTTTGTGAATGAGGTCTGTTTGTGTGAGCTTGAGATCTCTAGTAGGAAATTAACATTAGCACTGATTTTGTTACCCTAAAAAAATTTATATTATCATTAGATTTGATTGATAGATCAAGTATCTGGCTCAAATTGATTATCATAAGAAGCGATTTAGTATGTGTGAGATAATTATTTTTTTGTTAAGAGTGTCATATCATCTAATCTCTATATTATAGGTACATAAAATTTGGAGGAAGGAGAATTATGTGCTTCTGTCTATGTGATATATTCGAGAAAATTTGTTAAAATTCCTTAGGATGTCCCAATAGTAAAGGAATTTATAGATGTCTTCCATAAAAAGCCACTTGGATTGTCTCTAGAGAGGGATGTGGAGTTCTGCATTGAAGTGGCACTAGGTACATCTCTTATAGTGAAGACTCCTTATAGAATATCATTGAAAGAATTGTAAGAGTTGAAGGTGTAGTTGTAGGAGCTGTTGGATAGATACTTTATCAAGCTAAGTGGATCGCTTTTGGGAGCTCTTATGTTGTTTGTGAAATAGAAGAATAGACATCTAAGGATGTGCATTGATTATCAAGAGTTGAATAAGGTGTCAATGAAGAACACATATTCACTAACTAGGATAGATGATTTATTTGATAAATTAGAAGGTTTAGCTATATTTTCCAAGATTGGTTTATTTGATTGGTGCTTCCACTGAATCTTGACCATCATAATTGGTTTGATCCTTAACTATTAAACATTGAAAGCCGTAATACAGTAATGTTCTTCTCTAAATGTTAGATTGGACTACAGTTCTACTTTAGCTTCTATGACTCTTTGTTCTACATTTGACATCCATTTCCTCACCACATACACATGAAACACATTATGGACATATGACATGTGGTAAGGCAAAAATAACATTTAAAAAAATTTCCCAATTTGCTAAATCGCTTTAAATGGTCCAATATATCATGGACTTAATTTGATATCTTTTCAAATTTGCTCACACCCTTTATCATCTATGATTCATAGATTGATTCCTGAATTGATGTGTGTTGAAGTGGGAGGCTTCATTGTTATGATTGTTATACATGCTGGTCGTTGGAAGGGGTTTCAATTATGCTTCTAAGTGTAGTATTGTTTCCCATAGATGGCTTCTAATTGTTACAAGCTAGTCTATTTGTGATGATAGACTAAAAGAATTTTTGGTCTTACTGATGCATAGATATCTAGCACACAAATAGATAGTTGGAGAGAGAGAGAGAGAGAGAGAGAGAGAGAGAGAGAGAGAGAGAGAGAGAGAGTGAGTAGAGAAATACCAAATTTTTTACTTGGAAATTTGAAAAAAGGAAACATCATGGGGCATGGCCCAGATGAGAAGATTATACTAAATTTGAGTGAATTATAAATGTTGCCCCGCTTCTTAACTTTGAGGCGGTACAATTACAATAGTTTGGAGAGTTAGTTAGGCTTCGTATAGATACTCAGAAGGTTGTAATGACCACGATCAAGTTGAAAGTCTGCCGATAGAGATAGGCAACCGGGCAAAGGTTTGGTGACGATCGAAGGTCGGACAAAGGTACGGAGGTAACTTGTGATTCGATGGAGGTGTAGTAATAATCGACACTTGGGTGGAAGTCTGACGATGGTAGGTCTAATGACGGTCAGGTGGAAGACTTGCCGCGGTTTGTGGCTAGGCAGTGGTTTGACGACAATCAAGTGAAAACCTGATGACAGTATGGCAGGAGTCCGACAACAACCTAGGAGAAAGTCAGATGATGGAAGGGCGGAAGTCTGCTGAAGATCAATAGAAGATCCGAGACGATCGATCAGAAGTCCGATGACAATTGGTTGAAATTTTGATGGTTGTCGGGTGGAAGTACGACGATAGTCGATGTCCAGGAGGAAGTTCAACGATGGTCGACAACGATCCGATGATAGTCGAGCTGAAGTTTGTTAGAGATCGGCGAACGTCCGATGGCGGTCGGGCAAAAGTCCAATTTCAGTGGAAGGGAAATCCCTGACAACGGTTGGTAGCTTAGTTGAAGTGCGGGGGCGATCAGTGGCCAGACGATGATCTGATGGTGGTCAACAGAAGTTTACTGACAACGGTGCTTATGTAGAACTCTAAGATCCTTAAAGCCTTAGAGCTCTCTCTCCAATCTCTAGCCAAAGGGTTCCACTCATATATAGATTGGGAGTCTATTTATAGATTTTGAGAGTAACATGCATTTGTATATATAGAGAAGATCAATGATAAATTCAGAGTACTCCATTGAACAGCTCATATATTCCCTCGATCATAGAGCTTTTTCCAAGTATTTAAGTTCCTTGGTGAAGTCATAATTAAGCGATATTGAGCTCCTTGGATTGGGCTCATATGGTCTCTCGATTCAATTATAAGCATTCCATATTTAGAGATGATTTGGTCATCTAATTAATAATTTGAACCTTTTAAATATGCTTCAGTATCTTGATTTCGAACCATTTTGGTTCGATTTTT
>NW_021319223.1:0-14048 GCF_001605985.2 Dendrobium catenatum
GGAGTTCCTATCTCTAAATTTTCTTCCAAATTTTTCTTTCAAATTAATTTTATCAATCTTTTGAGAGTTAACCTCAATCTAATCTTCTACAACATTTGGCTCTTCAAAATTCTAGATTCATCAAATACAAATATGTGGTCTCCTCAATTATCAAAGTTCTTTTATTGAATACTCTATAAGATTTTTCTAACACTTGATATCTATAAAATTCTTTCACTCTGATTTTGGATCAAATTTTTCTAAGGCAGATTTTTTATTTCATTGTTATGAATAAACACCTTACATCCAAAAACATGCAAATATGATAAATTAGGTGTTCTCCCTTTTAACAACTCATAGGGTGTTTTACTTAATTTTGATCTCACATTCACCTTATTTAGAACATAACATGCAGTGCTAACCGCCTCAGCCCAAAAATATTTAGTAAGTGAGTATTCTGCCAACATGGCTTGGGCAGTTTCTATTAATGTTCTATTTTTCCTTTCGACTACCCCTTTCTGTTGAGGGGTTTTAGGTACAGAAAAATTGTGATCAATTCATTTCTCCTTACGAAAATTCTCAAATTTTTCATTCTCAAATTCTCCTCCAAGATCATTTTGAATAGTCATAATTTCACATCCTAGCTTTCTTTGAATCCAAGTCAAAAAGTTTCTAAATTTCTCAAATGATTCACTCTTATGAAATAGAAATCTAACCTATGTGAATCTAGAGTAATCATTCACAATCACAAATCCGTATACCTCCCCTCCTAGACTTACAGTTTAACCTGGTCCAAAAAGATCCATATGCAAAATCTCCAATGATTTTCTAGTTCTAAGATCCTTATTGGACTGAAAAGAGAACTTCACCTATTTTCCTAATTGACATACATCACAATGGTGGTCCTTAGTAAAGTCTATTTTTTGTATACCTCTTACTAGGTTCTTTTGGGTAATCCTCCTAAGGTTTTTCATGATAGAGTGACAAAGTCTCATATGCTAAAGCCATGAATCATCAGAAATAGTTTTTAAACAAAAAACAGTAGGAGTTTTAATGCAATTCAAGTCTAGCATATACAGGTTGTTTACTCTTATACCATTCAAAACATCATTTCCATTTAGGCTTAATATGCAGCTAGCAGGAAAAAGTTTACACAGTATCCTTTATCACATAGATGGCTAATATTTAATAAATTATGTTTTAATCCTTCTACCACTAACACATTTTCAATAAAAAAGTTCTTAAGATTTCCAATAATACCTGACCCAACCACCATTCTTGTGGTGTTATCTCCAAGTGTAACCTTGCGTCACTCCTGGCTTCTAGCGATATGAATTGTGCAGTATCTCCAGTCATATGCTTTGAGCATCCACTATCCTTGTACCATATTCTCTCACTAGGTCTTATGTGAGAGCAACCCTCTTCTTGATCTGATTGATCAAGATTATCGGTCATTAAGCTTAGATTAGTGACTTCCTCTTCCTTTTCCATCTCTGACGAGTCTAAAGTTGAGACTGCCCAGAAAGCTCTTTTAGAATTTTCTCTTGCCCTTCTTCACAATTGGTTTCTCCTCTACCTTCTCCTTGCTAGGAGTAGCTTTGAGTTTTGGGCAGTTTGTCTTAATATGTTAAAATTTTCTACACTCATAGGAAATAACATTATTTGAAATCTTGGCATTTCTATTAAATTTACCTCAATTCCATTGCGGGAATCTCTTTTTCTTCCTCTTCAGAAAGCTTCTGAATTGTCTAGTCATCAGTGCGATGTCGTCTTCATCCTCATGTTGTGAGTGTTCACTCTCTGACTCTTCCACTTTCAGTGCTATGTTCTTCTCCCTTCGTGGTCACCTGCATCAATCTTTCTTTGGCTAACTCTTTGCTCGTAAGCAATTAACGATCCAAGAAGATTATCAATAGAGTAAATATTTAGATCTTTAGACTCTATAATTGCAGTAATTTTAGATTCATAAGCAGTAGGCAAATAACAAAGTATCTTATTAACCATTTCAGCATTTATTAGTTCCCTATCCAATGCATGTAAAGAGGTGACTATTTGTGTGAATCTTGTGTACATATCAGAAATGGATTCATTTGTCATAAGTTATACAAAGTCTATCCCATATGTCCTTTCCACTATTACAAGTAAAAACCCGCATGTAATCTTCTGATTTAAGAGCACAAAAGAAACTATTTAAGTATTTGGCATTTAGTTGTGCTAAGTCACGTTCTTCTATTGTCCAGTCCATAAAAGGTGATTCAACTCTAACTCTGTCAACTAGTCTAGTTGGTTTTGTATACCCTTCATGAACTAAGATCCACATATGATAATCAAGTGACTGTAAAAATATAGACATGCATGTTTTTTTAAAAATAAAAAGGAATATTGTCGAATAATGGAGGTCTAATTATAGAGTAACCCTCAGGTGCATTTTGATTTTCAAATGTAGCCATCTACGTTAATAAAAAAAGTAGTATAAACTTATGATTTTGAAACAAAGCTTTGATACCACTTGTTAAAACTTATTTAATATGAATTAGGTTGTTAGACCTAAGCTTATATCCCAGCGGCTAACCAACAGGGGGGTGAATTGGTAATTTAAAAATTATCCCTCTTTTAAAATTTAAATCGATAATAATTTTAGTGAATTTTTGTAGAAAAAGTTTTTTTCAACCACAAATTAAATAATATAGTAAAGTAAAAAACAAAAGTAGCAGAAAAGAAAAAGGCACAAGATTTATAGTGGTTCGGTCAAACACGACCTACATCCACTCCCCGGAGGCACCCTCCGAGTATCGCACTAATACCACTACTGACTCTCCTTTTGAACCGATAATGGCGAAGAAGCCTTCACAAAAACTCTCTTCCACCACTACCCGGTGCGGCAGAGAACTGTCGTCCTTTTACACTCTCCAAGTGTTGGCAGAGAACCGTCATCCTTTTACATTCTCCAAGTGTTGGCAGAGAGCCATCCATCCTTTCACACTCTCCAAGTGTGGGTAGAGAACCCTTCGGCTATTCACACTCTCCAAGTGTAGGCAGAGAACCCTTCAGCAATTGAAGATTCTTACCTTTAAGAACCAAGTGAATCATTCACGCTCTAGCAGTAGGAATCCTCCTTCAAACACTCTCTCACACTCTCTCCTTCACTCTCCCTTCAATTTACACAAAGACTAGTAAGCAAAAAGATTACAAGATAGTTTTAAGTGGACTTTATATAGGAAAGACACAAAAATTGTCCAAAAATTGTTGACTTTCAAGTCTGTATACAGTTGATCGTCCTGGATGATCATCAGATCGTCCTGTATGAATAGTTTAAAAATAGATCCATACGAACCCAAAATATTGGTACGAACTGACTTCATACCTGATCATCATCCCGTATAAACTAAGTTTGTCCTAGGACGAATAATTATATCAAGGGTTCGTTAGAACGAAACTTCAGGACGGTCCCAAAATTTTAAGGAACAGAGGACTTCATCCTGGGACAAATATGAGTGTTCGTCTGGACGAATAGTTCATGACATATGTCCAGAGAACTTCATCCTGACATGAACAGGATGAATCGTTTGGACTATCAGCACAAAGTGAGAATCCACAGCACATCGTCCTGGGACGAATTATACACTTCGTCCGGACGATCAATACAAAGTGAGAAATCCATAGCCCATCATCCATGAACGAATGGTACACTTCATCTGCACGAACAATTCAAAGTGAGAATCTAGAGAACATCATCTTGGGACGAATAGGAAAATTTGTTTGGACGATCAGGACTTAGAAAAATTTTCTCACTTCCTATTCGTTCTATTGCTCTTCCGAGGAGATAACTGACTTGATCGTCCCATACGAACATGGTTTGTTCCATACGATCAGTATAAGAAAATTTGATTTTTAAAGATCTCCCCAAGTGTGTATGTGCTAAGTTAATCAATTACATTCACAATATCTCAAACTCAATAGAATGAAAAATATAGACTTCACTTTACAAACTATAATATGTTGAATTTGATTTGAAGTCCTCAGTAGTCTGGAGTACGATTATTCTGAAATGTTAGTCCACACAAGAGCAAAAATAATTTTTCCAAAAAGTGTTAGGAGAATATAATACTTAGAACAATAATATTTGGAATTATCAAAATTATACAAATTGTAAGAATGTAAAACATTCAAATAGCTACTCTCTTAATAAAATCTATTGATCAAAAGAAGTACATATGAATGATTGGATCACTACTTTCCCTGACTGCTAACCGACCTCATATAATATTTAGTGTTTGTTTCTATCCTAGATTTTAAGTTGATCCTAAAGAACCCCACCTTATTGCTATTAAGATTATTCTTAGATATCTCTTAGGGACAACACTTCTTTTGAGATTATTAGATATTCTGATTTTGATTTTGTAGGATATAGGGTGGATAAAAATAGCACTTCTGGGACATGCCAATTCATAGAAAAGTCTTTAGTCTCCTTGTCCAGTAGAAAACAAAACTCTATTACACTTTCTATAGTTAAAGCTTAGTATATTGTCTTAGGGAGTTGTGTGGCCCAAGGTCTTTAGTTGAAGCAACAAATTTTGAAATTAGGATTACCTGTAAGCACAAATTTCAATCCTGTGTGACAACACTAGTGTTATCTGCATCTCTAAGAATCATATCCAACATTCAAGAACCAAACATATTGACATAAGGCATCACTTCATTAGAGACCATGTGACAAAAGAAGACATTGAGTTATACCATATGAAAACTGAGAATAAACTAGCTGACATCTTTACAAAAACACTGGCCTTCAACACCTTCAAAATCTTAAGTACTAGATTGAGTGTGATTGACATATATGCATGAACTAAATGCTTACTATTTTTTAAATTTTATTTTTTGATCTGTTGTTTGTTGTTCTCTTTTCTTTTGTTGACTTTTGTTTAAGTTGTTTATTTTTTGTTCTTTTTATATTTTCATTTTAGTTATTTTCTTCTAATTTTCATTTTTCTTTTTGATCACTTTTGAAGTGATATTTTGTGCATTATTTTTGTTTTTAAAAAATTGTAGTCAATGTTTGACATCCCTAAATCAGTTAAAAGGAGAAACACCATTGATTGTTTCCCTTCCTCTAAATTCTTTTAGTGGTGTGATTTTCTATTTTAAATAAAATTCTATCTCAATTTAATAACTGGACTTTACGATTGAGATCTTTCTGTCTTGCTACAGTAATCTATCTTATATAATTAATATTCAAAGTTATTAAATCACTTTCAAGCTTTCATAATCTTGTCATTGCATTAATCATATGAATTTAATTTTACTTTATGATTTACTCTTCCTTATATTAGAAAGTGTGTTTTCTTCTCTAATATCTGGAAGATATTCTCAAAACTGAGAGTATTTAAAAGTTTCAAAAGGGATATAGCTTGAAAAAAAGGGAATGACAAGGGCATAAAATGAGAATGAGCCGAAAAAGAAGAAAAAATGAAAAGATATGCAATAATCTCCAAAAATAATTAAAAGATACACAAAGTATATCAAAAATCAAATGATGCGCAAAGCGCACCAATCATTTGATAACAGGCATAAAATAAGCCCCCAAAAAAGCAAGCTTTCGTCTCTTTCAAACCTGAAATCTTAAAAAAAATTCATGTATCACTTAATACTTTCAAAGGCTTGATTTCGACTTTCGTGATTATGACTAATTACTTTGGTATAATATTCTATAAGATATTTTTTTAGAACCAAGTTTTGAACGGATCTCTTTTTCTTATCCAATTAATTTTTTCTGAGTTAGATCTTTTTTTTCAAAAGTCAATTTTCCCTATGAGAAGTCTAAGCTAGGGCTAACAGGATCGATTGTTCAATCATTTTTTGGATTTTAACGATGTTAACTCATTGATTCTTATAAATTTTTTAATTCAATCACATGGAGAATTTATTATATTCATATGTTGATAAAAAAACCACTTGTTTTCGTTCCTTTTATCATTTTTTATTCTTTTTTGTTATGTTATTTTTATCTTTTACTATTATTTTTCTGTGTTGTAGTTTGTTTCTTTTTTTGGTAATTTCTGTTCTATTTTTTCATTTATAGTTCCCTCCTTTTTGAGAAGTCAAAAGGGGGAGTATTAGTAGTGTTTTATGTTGTTTCATTGTACTATTTCTATTTAGTGTTAGTTTGTAGCATTAATATGCTTTTTAGTAAAATTTGAATTTCGGTGTTAAACTACTAAAATTCTTTTTGTTTTTCATCATAAAAATGAGGGAGATTATTATGAATCTGGTTTTATAAAATATAATTTTGATGATAGCAAACCTTTTTGCCACTTCTATTTTCAATGTCTGCCTTGCCTACTAACGTTTTAGGTCCATAAGGTCAATTTCAAATCTAGTCAGCTCAAGATTAGGTAGATTAGGACTGAGTAAGCTTATAATGTACGTCAAGTATCTTTTACAACTTCTTGAGTCATTTGTAATAATGTGGGTCCTAGTGCTAAGCAACCTTGCACACACACACACTCGGTGGAATAATTCTGACTATTTTAGAGTTTTTTAATTTAATTATATTGGGCAGGATGATCCCAAATCATCTAGAACAATCAGTTAAAAATAAAAACTATAATTAGGGCATCATGGTTAAGACAGTCGCAAATAAGCAAATCATCCTAGATGATATTAGCATCGTCCGGGATGATAGGCTCAAATCAGAAAGATTCAGCTACCAGATCTGTTTAGGCATGTTTTATTTTTAGACATCATCCAGGATGATAAAGTGCAATTATGACTAAATTAGTGTGGTAATTAAGGAAATCAATTAAGGTTTGATTAAATGATCATATTGTCCGGGATGATCGCAGGATCGTCCGTTACGATCAGTAAAACAAACCTTAGTTTCTTCCTGGATGACCAGAATGATGTTCTGGACGATGAGTTTAGTTTTTGCACTAAACATCCGGGACAATTCCAAATCATCATGGATGATTAATTATTTTTCCGTCATCTAGACATATAATTAGGGTGATGTAATGGATGATATTTATCGTTTTGAACTAATCATTCAGGATAATCATGAAATTATCTAGGATAATCTGTTTACTTTTTCTTCATCCAGGAATACATTCAGGGCGATGTTCTGAATGATACTTAATGGTTTGAACTAATCAAACAGGATGATCCGTAGATCATCCTGGATGATAATATCATTTACTTGCAATTAAGAGAAAATTCAAAGCTCTTCTATATAAGATTTCTTATTTACCCAAGATTTTTCTTTTTGCTACTGTCTTGACCTGAGAGAGCCAAAAGGAGAGAAAGAGTAAGGGAGAGAGAGAAAGGATCTAGTGAGGAGGAGTTTATGAGGGGTTTTACAAAGGTTACTCCAAGAAAGGATCTGAGTCATCTTCTTCGGTCATCATCCCTAGTTCCTTGGAGGTTTCAGAGAGGTCTACTTTAGCATCTTGTCAAGGTTCTCTACCAGCTTCAGGAGAAAGTGAAAGGAGCTGAGTTCTCTGCCTGCTTCAAGAGGAAGCAAAAGGAGTTGGGTTCTCTACCTCACCGGTGTCAGTGGAATAGAGGTTTGTACATGCTTCTCCACCTTACTGTGGGAGCAAAAAGAGAGTCACTGAGTTTAGTATAATACCCAGAGGAGAGGCTCCGGGGAGAGCACGTAGGTCAAGTTGACCGAACAACTATAAATTTATGTGTGTTCTTTCTTATTACTTTTCTGCATTAAATTTTCGTACTTTAATTTTCCTGTGGTGATTATTGGTTTGGTTTAAGATTGTGTTTTTTGTTTGAGAAATTTAAAAAATACCAATTCACCCCCCCCCCTCTTGGTTAACCTTAGGCTAGTTCAGAAGGGCTTAACATCCCTAATAAACTTTCATGAAGGGTTCACAAGATTACTCAAAGGTAAGAATCTCTTTTATATTTTTATCACTTCTCTTCATTTCTTCATTCTAGTTACTCAAGAGAAGATATTTGAAGAAGGTTCGATACTCTTCTGACACTTTGAGGGTATGAAAGGACTACAATACTCTGCCGACACTTGGAGGGTGTGAAAGGTTGACGATACTTTGCCGATAATTGGTGGGTGTGAAAGATGATGGTACTCTGCTGACACTTGGAGGGTGTGATAGGATGATGGTACTCTACAGCACTGAGAATTCAAGGAAGAGAGGAAAATTATAAAGGCTTCTCTGCCTTATAGTGGGGGAAAAAGCAAGGAGGGTGAAAGCGATTCAGTTACTCCATCACACCTAGAAGGTAGAAGTGATTTGTAAGGGCTTTTCTGCATTATAGTGGGGGTAAAAGGAGAATCCTAGTGTTAGTGCAATCCTTAGAGTGAACTCTGACGAGTGGACATTTGTCAAGGTTGATCGAATAACTATAAATTTTTGGACTATTTGTTTTTATGTTTACCTTTACTTTTCATATTTATATTTTCTTATATTTTACTGATTGCAAATCTATGATATGTGAGTTCTTAATTTGCGTTAATAAAAAATCTCATCTTTGTACATAAAAAAAATCTGAAATAAAAAATAAAAAATTTTCTTCTTTATAAGCATTGGTTAAAATAAAGAACAAAGTTGTGTTTTAATCTGTTTTAGCAATTTATTGTTAAATCAAAATCTTTTCAAAAGGATAAATTTTTAAAGGTTAAATTTTAAGCTCCAATCCCCCCCCCCCAATCCCCCCCCCCTCTCGGTGTGTATTTATAGTTCAAGTTGGTCTAACAACCCAAATTGAACTTTGAGTTGGTATCAAATCCAATCTATGAATTAGTGTTTTAAAAAGCTTTGAGAAAAAAGATCCATGACACATCTCAAGAATAGAAATACTACAAAGGGTTATTCAATAACACCTACACCTTTATTTGGTCATATTTACTTCATTTTTTTGGGAAATCTATATGTTTACATTTTTATAATTGATTGAATTTCGCATGTGACATATGATACAAGAAGGTTTTTTTTTGCACCATTTAGACTTGTGAATGACATCAAAATTGAAACACCTTTTAGTAAATGGAGCAGGGAACATAAAGATCTTACACAATTTTATGCTAAATATTTAAGCTATTTTTTTGTGCACTAAAATTAGAAGACAATATGCGAGTCTCTATCTATACTACAAGAAAGGAAATATAGGATAGGTTATGCATTACTTATGAGGGAACTAATGAAGTTAAATAGTCTCATTTAAATATATTGTTGCATGATTACAAACTATTTTGAATGAAACCAAATGATTCTATCTCTGACTTGTACGTTAGATTTACTCAAATAGTGACATCCCTGAATACTTTAGGTAGATAAATGTCAAACTCTAAAAAAGTTAATAAAATACTTTATTTCTCGCCTAATCATTTTGATGTATAAGTTACTATTATATATGAATTGAAAGATCTAAATGTTTACTCAATTAATAATATACTTGGATCACTAATTACATATGAATAAAATGTAATCCAAAGATTGTAGGATGCAAGAGAGAAAACCAAAGAGAAGACTATGAATCTAAAAGCCTATGACTCAATCAGTGACAACTCAAGATCAGATGGAAATGATGACATAACCCTCATGAGGAGTCAATTTGAAAGGTTTTTGAAGCAAAAATAGAAGCTCCATTTTGAAAAGCGAAAAGGTAAAGGAGGAAGATTTAATAAAAGTTCATTTGGTGTAATCTATTTTGAATGCAGGAAGACATGATGTGCATCTAAGATATTAATACCAAGGAGAAGGGTAAAGAGAAGGCAAACTTAAAAAATGGGGAGCAAATGACACATACAGATTTTTGGGTAATTTAGCTTCAAACTCTTTAGTATAAGAACCAGAGGAAGAGGTAAAAAATTTGTGTTTAATAGCTGATAACTCTATTGCTAACTCTATCTAATAAGAGGTATGTGAGCTTACATGTGATGATTTATTTCTTTTTTTTTTTTTGAAAAAAAATACATGAATTATATGGGAAGTTAAAGAAACATCATTTAATAAGAATTGAGTATATAGTATTATA
Source organism: Dendrobium catenatum (assembly GCF_001605985.2). Classification (NCBI taxonomy): domain Eukaryota; kingdom Viridiplantae; phylum Streptophyta; class Magnoliopsida; order Asparagales; family Orchidaceae; genus Dendrobium; species Dendrobium catenatum. Next base: position 9,985 of record NW_021319223.1, read on the forward strand.
TAAAGTGCTACATCCTTGATGAGGATGATGAACTAAACAAGAAGCATCTTCATTTAAATAAATCTCATGAATACTTGAAAATTGAGCATATTGAGCTAGAAGAAGCATTCAAAGAGCTAAAAACACTTGCATCAGAATTAGATAGTTAATAGCATGAGATATTAGTTAATGTAGGAGTTAAGAAAAATTCAAATGAACACCTATTGAAGAAAATAAGTGCATTTCAACAAAATACACACAAGCTTATGCATACATAGCCACATCCTAGGACCAACATGCATATCATATCCCTAAGAAGAGGCATAACACCCCATATACATTAGTGAATCCATTCATTGGGATTAGGTTTTACTCTTGTGGCATGTTAGTACACATATCCCGTACTTGAATTGTACACCATAGAACACATGTTGTGTTGATGCCCAAGTCATTTGCATTATAACATAACATGCATTTTTCTCATCCATTAAAGCATAATGTGGAATTTAAACTCACTTGGGTTACCAAATCTATCCATCGATGACTTTATAGGAATACTCTCATAAAAGATCTACTGAGAGCATGTTGTACCTAGATGGTGGTTGTTCATGGCACATAACTGGAGACTTGAAGTAATTTATCATGTTGGAGGCTAGGGAAGGAGGCAATATAACATTAGAAGATAATACCACAAAGAAAGTGGTGGGTTCAAGTATGATTGATAACTAAACAATTTTTATTATAGAAAATAATTTTAGTAGATGTATTAAAACATATTCTACTTATCATTAGTCTTCTCTATAGATAAGGGCTTTAATATAAAATTTTTATTTACTAAAGGCATGATTATTCATAATGGAAGAATTATTTTAGAAGGAAAAAGGGTAAGTGAGGTTTTCATGCTTAATTTAACTTGTACTGATAATTCAAATACCCTTATGTATCAAAACTATTATTGTCAAATCCTGGTTATGACATAAACTACTATGTCATACAAGCATGAAATCCTTTAGGAAGATAACTCAAAAAGACATAGATAGAGGCATATCCAAGTTAGAATTTTCAGTGGATCACCTGTGTTCCTGCCAATTAGGAAAATAATTCAATTCATTATTTAATTCCATTAAGAATATCACCACCACTAGACCACTAGAAATCATACATATGGATTTATTTAGTCATATTAGTATAACTAGCTTAGGTAGGAAAACATTTAGATATGTGATTTTTGATGATTATCATAGATTCCCCTAGGTTAGTTTTTTATCTCATAAGAGTGAATCATTTGAGGAGTTTAGAATGTTCTCAACTTGGATTTAAAGAAAATTAGGATGTGAGATCTCTACTATCCATAGCGATCATGGTGGAGAATTTGAGAATGATAATTTTGAACCCTTCTAAAAAGAGTTAGAAATTGAATATAACTTTTTTCCCCTATGATCCCTTAGCAGAATGTGACACCTGAAAGGAATAAAAAGAACCTTAGTGGAAGCTGCTAGGGCTATATTTGTTGAATACTCTTTCCCTAGATATTTTTGGTCAGAAGTAATGAATATTGGTTGTAATATTTTGAATAGGATAAATGCTAGATCAAAATTGAATAAGATTACTTATGAAGCTTCGTAAGGGTAGGATAACAAATCTTTCACATCTTAATTTCTTGGGATGAAGATGCTTTATCCTTATTAGTGGAAAATCCCCTCTAAAAAAATTGATCTCAAATATGATGGAATATTCTTAGGATATTCCTCTATAAGTAAAATATATAAGATCTTTAGTAAGAGGACCTCAATTATAGAAGAGTACACCCATGTTGTATACTTAATGAATCTGATAAATCTTGTGAGCCTAGGAAGAAAAAGAAGAAGAGGTTGAGGTTACCCGTAGAGACAAATCTATTGACATATAAGATAGAGAAGGACCTTAGGAGTTAATGCCTCCAGAATAGAGAAACTCATCTAGTCATCCTAGGGAGCTTATTTTAGAAGATCCATCTATAGGAGTTGGAACTAGGTATGGATTGAGGAAGAAGGTGAGTCTTTATGCATTCATCTCTATGGTAGAACCCATAAATATATATCAAACCTTACCTGATGAATTTTAGATCCTAGCTATGCAAAAAGAGTTTAACAAATTTATTAGGAATGATGTATGGGAGTTGATAAGCATACCTAAGGATCATATTATAGTTGGTACCAAGTGGATATTCAATAATAAGGTGAATGATTCTTGAATGGGGGTTAGGAATAAGGTTGGATTAGTAGTTAAGGGGTACAATCAAATTAAAGGCACTGATTTTGAGAAGACATTTGTCCCTATAGCTAGATTACAAGGTGTGTGAGTGTTGTTAGCCTTTACATGTTTTAGAGGCTTCATGTTGTATTAAATGGATATAAAATTTGATTTCTTAAATGGGATTATAAAGGAAGTTGTTTATGTAGAATTACCCCTTTGATTTAAAAATTCAACCTTTCTCAATCATATGTTCAATTTGAAAAATACACTATATTTGTTGAAGCAAACACCTAGAGCATGATATTGAAGACTTGGTACATTTCCTCTAGGCAAATAATTTGTTAAGGGTAGTGTAGATACCATCCTATTCCTAAAGAAAGTAGGAGATGATATACTCATTGTTCATATTTATGTGGATGCTATATTATTTGGATTAACAAATAAAATATTTGTATTGCTTTTCAAATTCCATGAGTAGAATGTTTGAGAAGAGTATGATGGATGAGTTGATATATATATATATATATATTTTGGATTTAGTGTGAAGCAAATGGATGATGGCACCATTCTTAGTTAAAGTAAGTATAAAGTAATAAGATATTTCTGAAGAAGTATGAGATGGATGATGCTGAAGTAATTAATACACCCATGACCTTTATTATTTAATTAGACAAGGTACCAAATGCCAAATTAGAAGATAAGAAAAAGTATAAGGAGATAATATGATCACTTATATATTTGGCTACTAATATACCAAATATAAGTCTCATCTTAATATTGGGCAAACAATGTTTGATATTTTTATAATAAGTATGTAATTTTTATTTATTTAATTTATATATTTCTTGAGTCAAGAGTCCTATAAAAGGTTTCAAAGGGAGAAGAAGCAGTGTGAGGTGGGTTTCATGTAATTGTTCTAGGAAAACTTAAACCTTGATTCCTCTAGGTGTCTTTATTAGTCTTTCAGGTAGCTATGGGTATAAAGTCTTCAAGGTTTAAAATATAAGCTATCTACCTTCACTAGATGGGTAAAAGATGTTACCAAGGTTCTCTAACTTCACTAGGAGGGTGAAAAAGGATTCAAAGTATTATGCCTCACTAGGAGGGTGAAAAGATTCTAGTACTCTGCCGCATCGAGTTGGTGGAAGAGATTGTGTAAGCGTTTTTCCTTCATGTTGTAGGTGGAAAAGGAAATTCACTAAAGGTTTAGTGCAATACGTAGAGAGGAGGAGGATTCCGACGGATATGACGTAGGTTTAAGTTTATTGATACGTAAACCACTATCTAACAATCTAATGTGTTGTTTCTACTTTACTCTTTCTGTATTCTTTTTTTCATGCATTGTAATTTCTTACATGATTTTTTTCAAAAATTCCCTTCAAATCCTAGTATGATTGGTTATTAATTATCAAGTCTTAGATTTGCGTTTGATTCTCTTTGAAAAATAACAAAGAAAAAACTTAAAAGAACAATCAAGATACAAAAAATCTTTGCTACATTAATTTTTTATATTGAAAATAAAAAAGAGCAAAATTTCATTATTTTTTATTAAGTTTTTCTTCTTGCATTTAAGATTGTTTTAAATAATTAAAATTTTTTCATTGAGAGTATTTTTAAATAACCAATTCACCCCCCTCCCCCATCTTAGTGTGCTCTTGTAAGTTCAACAAGGTTTAACAACCTCACTTGAAGTTTCACTTGGTTTCAGAGATGGTCTCAAAATAAATGTTTTAGAAAACCTTGAGAAAAATGATCCATGACACACATTAGGAATAAAAATATATGGAGGGTTATTCAGTAACCTGTCCCCAGTTATTTGATAACATTATGTTTGATTTTTGGAAAATCTT
>NW_021319223.1:14148-36371 GCF_001605985.2 Dendrobium catenatum
GATAATTGGATCTTTACTTTACTTGATAGCTAGCCAGCCCGATATCATATTTAGTGTTTGTTTGTGTGCTAAATTTCTATCAGATCTAAAAGAATCACATTTGACAGCAGTAAAAAAGATTTTAAGATATCTATTAGGAACTCAGAACTTAGGAATTTGGTATCCTAAGTTTAGTTCTTCATTTAAAATAATTTATTATTCAATTTCTGACTTAGCAGGTTATAGGGTTGATAGAAAAAGCACTTTTGGAATATGTCAGTTTATTAGAAATTCTTTAGTTTCTTGGTCCAGTAAAAAAACAAAATTCAGTAGCTATATTCACTGTTGAAGCTGAATACATTACATTAGGAAGTTGTGTGGCACAAGTACTTTGGTTGAAAAAATAGTTGATAGATTTAGGGTTAACTATCGGCACTATTCTCATTTATTGTGATAATACTAGTGCTATTTGCATTTCTAAAAATCCTATTCAACATTCAAGAACCAAACATATAGACATCAAGCATCATTTTATAAGGGATAATGTATCCAAAGGAGAAATTGTACTCATTCATATTTCTACAAAAAATCAACTTGCAGACATTTTTACAAAACTATTAGCCTTTGATACTTTTAGTACATAAGAACAAGGCTTGGTGTGATTGATTTGAATGCTTAATTAAAGTGATTCTGCAACATTGATGTGTGTTTTTCTAATTAGTGTTTTGTGTGTATTTTTGTGTTTGTGATTTTTTTGTATTTTGTATCATTTTTTATTGTGTTTGTGTTTTATTTTTGAAGAATTCTCACATTTAGATTTTTGAATGCATACTCAAAAATTGAGTAAAACTCGTCCGGGATGAAAGTCATTTTGTATGGGATGAATTGTGTAGTGTATTAACTATTAGATTTTGAACGGTTTGCATACAGTTTTTCAATTTTCATTTTAATGTTCATCTATACGATCATCACGATCGTCCAGACGATCTGTTCAATCGTATGTACGAATGTTAACAGTTAAATGGAGAAGGTCAATTTCATTATGCATGATCGTACATACGAACTTATGGTTCATACATACAAATGCTTGGAGATTCGATGTGGGGGACGATTTAAACTGTCATAAAAACAATCTTAATTTTCTAATCATCCGGGATGAACGCCTGTTCTTATGTACAATCATTTGGTCAAAAGTCTGTACGAAAAGACGCATCGTAACTTGTATGATTACAAAAAGCTATTTCATTTTTGGACTCATTATTTCATCTGTATGAAATATTTTTCTTACATACGAACCAAAATTTGTATGGGACGAAAATAATTTCGTCTGTATGAAAAATCATTTTTTCATTAAATTGAAGGATTTTGAACTCAAATGTAATCACTTCAAACATCCCTTTCAAACCCCTATTCCCCTTGATCTTCTCCATGGCTAGCTCTAGCAAAAGACAAAAGGTACTAGCTAAGGGACCACCCAAAAACACTAGTGAAAACCTTATGTCCAAGGTTAATGAAAAGTCATTTCCTAGATTTGCTTCTGCCAAAATCACTCCATCTAGAGTTCTTCTTTAAGAAGAACTGAATTTTAAGGTAATGAATCTGTTTGCTTCCATCCAATTTGGCCTCATTCTCACTCTTGTCCACTTCTATAATAAGGAGACCTTTCACTACTTCTTGCGAACATGTCCTTTTAACTTTGATCATTCTATGATTAGGTCCTATGTGTTTAAGAAGAAAGTAGAAATTACAAAAGAGGATTTGGGAATATTTTTAAAACTAAGGACTCAAGGGATTAGAGCCCATACCTTGACCACTACTTTTGATTTTGATTGGTCTGAAATTAATAATGTTCTTAGAGGAATTGGTTCGGTAAATCATTTACCCAAGGTGTCTACTCTTAGTCAAAATGCTTGTATCATTCAGCATGTTCTTCGTTGGTGATCGAGTAAATATTACTCCTCTTCTTTCTACAGTGACCTATTAGATTCTAACTAACCAACCTATAGATGAAGCCCAACTAATCATTGACTACCTTTATAGACATTTTGAGATTGGCCATGTCTCCCACAAGAGAAAGAAAAACATTGCCTTATGACATCTTGTGACTTTCATTTTGGAGAAGAAGTGTGATCTAGTTCATCCAATTCAAGATTTTTAAGAACCTCTCTTCTACAACGATGGATCTTTCAGAGTAATCTTCAATAAAGAAACATAAGTGATAAGTAGTAATTCTGAGGAGGAAAGAAGAACAGCACCTCCACCTGCACCTGCTGGTGAACCAAATTATCAATATTTGATTCACAGATTTGATCATTTAGAGACTCATTTTGATCAAAGATTTGATCAAATTGAAACTCATTTATAATAGCAGGATGCTCAGTACAATCAGGACATGGGATGGATGCGTGAGCAAATAGATGATATAAGTTTCAATAGGCTTATGATGAGCGGTTATTTTAATTTCTTCAATGCTCCACCTCCTCCAGATCGGGGCCCCTCAGAGTTATTTATATACTTCCTTATGATCTTCTCTAGCTGATATGATGTGATTGTGATGTGATGTGTTTTTTATTAGTTATGTGTTAGTATCATTTGATGTGTTAGCATTTAAGTTTTATGTTTTAAGTTCAGATTGTAAGCGTAATGATATCATTTCTAATGATTGTAATATTCTTCATCATGATATCAATATAAGTTATCTTGTCTTACTTTTAATCTTATTTTGAAATGTTTGTTAGCATGTATGAAAATCCCTAAAATTTTTAATCTTACTAGTGCTATACCTTGAACTGCAAAACAAAATTGAATTCATTAGAAAATCTAATTTTTCTAAATTTAAGTTGTGCTTATAACTTGATGTAATTAAGAATGTCAATCCCATGTCTCTAGTTAGACTAATTTAATCTTTCATATTATTATTACAATTGTGATTTTTTTCTTATTTTGTATTTCTATTATCAATATAAATATTATTTTACTTAGAGAAATTTGAAATTTAAGATTATTGATTTTGAAAATATTGAGAATACACTTGAAAATGTACAAATGTATAAAAATCAAAAGAATGCGCAAAAGTTCGTAAATTAAAAAAGAGGCACAAAATTAGCCCACCTGTAAAAAGATGCACAAAAAGTGCCACAAATATTGAAAAGACGCGCAAAGCGCCACAAGTGATATTTTGTTCAGATTCTTTCCTTTATCTTTCACTCTTTAATTCAAATTAATCTTTTGCATGATTTTATTTATTATTAAAATTTGAAATATATAAATTTTATATTCATCCTTTCTGTAATGATATTCTTTATCTCAATGTCTAAATTGACTCATGTTTTTTGATAATTCCTCTTTATTATCAAAGTTATATCTCTTCTTAAATCATACGAATCATTTTATTTGTCTAATGTTTTTTTAATTTTACCTGTAAATTTATTTCAATCACTTTTAAGGATCAATTATAAAAGGATTATCATATGACTTCTAACATTTCTGTTTTTTGTTCTTTTTCTTCTTCTCTTTATGTTGTTGTCAAAAAGGGGGAGAAAATATTATTTGTATTTTTGTTCTATTTGTTATGTATCGTATTTTTTTTTTCTGTATCATTGTTTGTATTTTTTTTAAAGGAGATAAAATTGTCATGCAATGCCTCCTTATTCTCACATGTTTAACAATTCAGGGGGATATTAGGAGATTCTTAGAATTTGAAAATTATACAAATAATAATTATTTTTCCATCATTAAAAAGGGGAAGATTATTAAGAGAGTTTCTATTTGCATGTTTTACATTCTTGTAACTTGAATAATTTTGATGATTCCAAATATTATTGTTCTAAGTATTATATTCTCTTAACATTTTTTGGAATAATTCTTTTTTCTCTTTTGTGGACTAACATTTCATGATAGTCATACTCCAGACTATTGAAGACTTCAAATCAAATTCAGCATATCATAGTTTGTAAAGTGAAGTCTATATTTTTTATTCTATTGAGTTTGAGAGATTGTGATTGTAATTGAGTAACTTAGAACACACACACTTGGGAGATCTTTAAAAATAAAATTTTCTTATAGTGATCGTACTAGACGAACCAAGTTCATACGGGACGATTAGGTCAGTTATCCCCTCGATAGAGCAATGGAACGAGCAGGAAGTGAGAAAATTTTTTTAAGTCCTGATCGTCTAGACGAATTTTCATATTCATCCTGGGATGATGTGCTCTAAATTCTCACTTTAAACTGTTTGTCTAGACTAAGTGTACCATTCAATCCTGGACGATGGGCTTTGGATTTCTCACTTTTTATTGATTGTCCGGACAAAGTGTATAATTCGTCCCAGGATGATGTGCTCTAGGTTCTCACTTTATGCTGATAGTCCAGACGATTCATCATGTTCGTGTTAGGACAAAGTTCTCTGGACATATGATATGAACTATTCATCCAAACGAACACTCATATTCGTCCCAGGGCGAAGTCCTCTTTTCCTTGAAAATTTGGGACTGTCCTGAAGTTTCGTCCGAACGAACCCTTGATATAACTGTTCATCCCAGGACAAACTTAGTTCGTACAGGATGACGATCGGGTATGAAGTCAGTTCATACCAATATACACTGGGTTCTTATGCAATTGTTTTTACACTATTCGTACAGGATGATCTGACAATCGTTCGGGACAATCGACTGTGTACAGACTTGAAAGTCAATAGTTTTTGGACAATTTTTCGTGTCTTTCCTATATAAGGTTCACTTGAAACTTTCTTGTAATCTTTTTGCTTACTGGTCTTCATGTAAACTAAAGGGAGAGTGAAGGAGAGAGTGTGATAGAGTGTTTGAAGAATGATTCTTACTACTGGAGTGTGAAGGATTCACTTGGTACTCAAAGGTAAGAATCTCCAATTGTGATTTGTGATTACTTCATTCTTTTTTCTTGTCCTTCTAGATTTCTCGTGAGCAGATCTGTCAAGGAGATCCAGTTCTCTGCCAACACTCGTGGAGTGTGAATAACCGAAGGGTTCTCTGCCTACACTTGGAGAGTGTGAATAGCCGAAGGGTTCTCTGCCCACACTTGGAGAGTGTATATTCAAAAGAGGGATAAATTTTTAAAATACCAATTCCCCCCCCCCCCCCTCCCTCTTGGTTAGCCGTTGCGATATAAGCTTAGGTCTAACAAACTAATTCATATTGAATAAATTTCAACAGATTTTTCATTTGTGTCCTTTTCCAACTGAACACTGGAGGTCATGGGAGTATTTATTGGCTTGGCTTTATCCATTTTATATTTCTTCAAGATGTCTTTTATGTACTTTGATTGATTTAGAAAGGTTCCATCAAACAATAGTCTTATGCTAAATCCCAAAAGGTAGACCAACTCTCCCAGCATACTCATCTTAAACTTCTTACTCATTATTTTAGAAAAAACATCACATAACTTTTTATCAGAAGATCCAAAAAGTATATCATCAATATCTATCTAAACAATGAGTAACCCATCTCCTACTTTTCTTAGAAAAAGGGTGGTGTCTACGCTCCCCTTAACAAAATCCCTCTTTATTAAAAATATGCTAAGCCTTTCATACCAAACTCTAGGTGTGTGTTTTAATCCGTATAAGGCTTTTTTTAATTTATAAATATGATTTGGAAATTGGACGGGGGTTTCTCTACAAACACATCCTCTTTTATCACCCCATTTAAAAATGCACTCTTGACGTCCATTTGGAAAAGCTTAAATCCCTTATAACAGGCAAAAGCTAATAGCATTCTATTGGCTTCTAATCTATCTATAGGGGCAAATATCTCCTCGAGATCAATCCCTTCTATCTTGTTGTACCTCTTAGCCACCAATCTCACTTTATTCCTAACTACCACACCAGAATCATTCATTTTATTCTTAAAGACCCATTTGGTTTCAACTACACTTTGTCCCTTTGGTCTTTCTACAAGCTCCAAAACATCATTCTTAATAAATTGATTTAATTCTTCTTGCATGGCTAAGATCCAAAACTCATATTATAGGGCATGATTGAGGTTGGTGGGTTCAGTCATTGAGATAAAGGTAGAGTGGTTCACTTCCTTCCTAAGTCTGTGCCTAGTCTTAACACTTTTAGATGGGTCTCCTAAGATCAATTCTTTAGGATGACTCAAAGAATTCTTTAATCTCTACGTAAAGTGTGTGTAGGTTCTACCCTTTCCTCTAAAATTGCATTTTATACTCCTTGATAATCACCTTCTCCTTTAGTATTTTGGGGCTCTACCCTCTTATGCAAATTTTTAACTCCTTGGAAAACCTCTCCAACCCCATCTTCATCCTCAACTCTAGACTCATTAGGATCAGATTCATCAAACACTACATGAGTAGTCTTCTCCACCACCAATTTCCTTTTATTAAACACCCTAATGGATTTCCCAACACTTAAATATCCTAATAAAATTCCTTCATCATATTTTGGGTTCCCTAAGTGTGACTTCCCATTGTTAAGAATAAAAACCTTACAACCAAATACATGGAGGTGGGAATGGTTGGTTGTCCTACCCTTAAGAATCTCATAAGGTGTATTATCTACTTTGGCTCTAACATTCACCTTATTTAACACATAACAAGTTGTGTTTATCGCTTCAGCCTAAAAGTATTTTGGAAGTGAATACTCAGTAAGCATGCCTCTAGCAGCCTCAACTAAGGCCCTGTTCTTCCTTTCAGCTACCACATTCTTTTGAGGGGTCCTAGGAGCTGAGAAGTTGTGGCTAATCCCTTTATCCTCATAAAAGTCTCTAAATCTCTCATTTTCAAACTCTCCCCCATGATCACTATGGATGGTCAAGATCTAACAACCTAGCTTTTTTTTTAATCCAAGTGGAAAGGGATCTAAACTCATCAAAAGTCTCACTCTTATAAGATAGAAATTTAATCCAAATGAACCTCGAGTAATCATCGACAATCACAAATCCATAGATTTTCCCTCTCAAGCTGGAAGTACTAATGGGTCCAAATAAATCCATGTGAATGACTTCTAAAGGTCTAGAGGTGCTAATGTCCTTAATGGAATGAAAAGAGGATTGGACCTGCTTCTCTAGTTGGCAGGCATCACACAGGTGGTCTTTAGAGAACTTAAGCTTGGGGACACATCTAACTAGGTCTTTCTTGTTCACTCTTCTAAGGGTTTTCATACTAGCATAGTATAACCTCCTATGCCACAACCACGACTCCTCAACAATAATTTTTAAGTAAAATGAAGTAGCTCATTCAATATTTTTGATTCAAGCATGTAAACGTGGTTGATCCACTTTCCCTACAAAATAATGTTATTATTTAAGCTGATAATGCAAGTATTTGCCAAGAATTTTATGATGAAGCACTTATCACAAAGTTGACTTATATTGAGCAAATTGTGTTTCAGTCCATCTACAAGCAAAATATTTTCAATCAAAAGGTTTTTGGAGTTTTTGATTATACATTCACCCACCACTTTCGTGGTGGTATTATCTCCAAGAGTAACCTTGCCTCCAGCATTGTCCTCTATTGAAATGAATTGGTTGGCATCTCCAGTCATGTGTCTGAGCATCCCCTGTCTAGGTACCACATGCTCTCATGAGGATTTTTATGATAGCACTCATACAAAATCATCAAACACCAGATTTAGGAACCCAAACAAGTTTGGGTTCCTTCTTATGGAAAGAGGAATGTAATACATGTGTGTTATTCTGTGAATCATGCAAATTTGGTCTCCACACCCAACGTGCACTATGATTAATAGTGCAAGTGTGTGAAATGTGTCTTAACAAGCTATATGAAAAATATCTAATACAAGGAAAAAGGTTTACTAATCTACTCGGGTGATGATGTTTCTTTTTAAAGTTATATGATGCATGTAATGATGGTTTATCATTCTCCAAATCTATGACTTTTGCTTTTAATGAATCATGCTCAATGACCAAATCAGAATGCTTTTTATTTAATTCATCAAACTCATCAAGTAATGTCATATGATTGTTATCAAGTGTAGAGTGATCTTTAAATATAACTTCATGTTCTTTTTGTAAATTTAAAAACTATAATTTCAAACTAACATGCGATTTCTTAAGTTTCCTATATAATGCATGAATTTGATCAGAAACTTCAGGTAGGTTAGTTCACATACCTCTTCCTGGTTACTCTGACCAAGATGATCGTCCACCATCTAGTGCAAGTTTGTTTTCTCCTTTTCATCTTCAGTCTCAAAAGAGTTCGATGCAGAAACTGCCAAGAACACTTTTTGGAACCACTTTTTATCCTTCTTGAACTTGGGTTTCTCCTCACTCTTCTCCTTGCTTGGGTGAGCCTTAAGTGTAGGACAATCAGCTTTAACATGTCCCGACTTCCTGTATTAAAAAAAAATCATAACATTTTAAAACTTTTGCTACTCTTACATTTATTCCACTTTTAATGGTGCATTTGCTTCTTCCTTAAAAATCTTTTGAATTGCCTAGTGATTAAGGCAACATCATCGCTTTCAAACCCGAAAGAATCAGTGCTTGTATCGTTGGCCTTCAGCGCCATAATTTTTTCCTTCTTTTTCTTACATATATCAAGTTGTCTTAGGTTCACCCTTTGCTCATAAGCAATGAGTAATCCAAGTAAGTTTTTAACAGAATAAGTATTCAAATCCTTATATTCAATTATTACAGTAATCTTAGCATCAAAAGAAGAGAACAATCATCTCAAAAATCTTGTTAACTTTTTCATAATTCATGAGCTCTTTTCCTAAGGCATGTAGTGAGGTGATAATTTCAGTAAACCTAGTATACATTTTAGAAATTGATTCAGAAGATTTCATACAAAAAAGTTCGTAGTCAGGTAATAAGATATTCAACCAAGATTACTTAACTTCATTTATTTCTTCATAAGTAATACACAATCTATCCCAAATTTTTTTACTGGTAGCACAAGTTGAAACATGCATGTAATCTTCCAATTTCAAAGTACAAAAAAATAGTTCAAGCATTTTGTATTAAGTTATGCTAAATTCTTATCAATAAAAGTCTATACAATTAAAGGAAGTTCAATTTTAATGCCATTAATTTCACATGACGGAGGTGAATAACCCTCTTTAACAAGCATCCACATATGATATTCAATCGATTGTAAAAATATTGACATACGAGTTTTCTAAAAATTAAAAGGAATATTGTCAAATAAAAGTGGTCGGGTAATAGAATATCCTTCCACAGTGTTACGATTACCAAAGCTAGCCATGGATCGAAATTCAAAAGTTTTCAAAAACTAGATTTTATGAATCCCGCTCTGATATCACTTGAAAGTTCATTAGGGATGTTAAGCCCTTGTAAACTAGCCCAAGGCTAACCAAGAGAAGTGAATTAGTATTTTTAAAATTTCTCAAACAAAAACCACAATCTTAAACCAAATCAATAATCACCACAAGAAAATCAAAGTACAAAAATTTAATTTTAAAAAGCAGTAAGAAAGAACACACATAAATTTATAGTGGTTTGGTCAACTTGACCTATGTCTACTCCCCAGAGCCTCTCTTTCAGGTATTACACTAAACTTAGTTACTCTCCTTTTGCTCCAACAGCAAGGTGAAGAAGCACGTACAAACCTTCTTTCCACCGACACCGGTGAGGCAAAGAACCGAACTCCTTTTGCTTCCTCTTGAAGTAAGCAGAGACCTGACTCCTTTCTCTTCTTTCTGAAGTAGACAGAGAACCTTGATTAGTTACTGACGTAAACCTCTCTCATACCTCCAAGGAACTAGGGACGATGACCGGAGAAGACGACTCGGATCCTTTCTTGGAGCAACCTTTGTGAAATCCCTCACAAACTCCCCCTCATAAGATCCTCTCTCTCTCTCTCCCTTACTCTCTCTCTCTCCTCTTGGCTCTCTTAGGTTAAAACAGCAGCAAAAGATACAATCTTGGGTAAACAAGATGTCTTATATAGAAGAGCTTTGGATTTGCTCTTAATTGCAACAAACCAACATTATCATCGAGGATGATCTATGGATCATCCTGTATGATTAGTTCAAATCGTTGAGTATCATCTAGAACATCTCACTGAATGTATGCTTGGATAATTAAAAAGTAAACTGATCATCCCGGATGATTTCACAATCATCTCGGACAATTTCATGATCATCTTAAACAATTAGTTCAAAATGATAAATATTATCTAGCACATCGCCCTGATTGTATGCCTGTTTGATGGAAAAATAATTGATGGTCCAATATGATTTTGGATCATTCCGGATAATTAGTACAAAAATAAAACACATCATCCATAATATCGTTCTGGTCGTCCAGGAAGAAACTAAGGTTTGTTTTTCTAATCGTTCTGGATAATCCTGATCGTCCGGGATGATATGATTGTTCAATTAAATATTAATTTCTTTCCTTAATTACCACACTAATTTAGGCATAATTGCACTTCATCATCAAGGATGATATCCAAAAATAAAATATCCTTAAACAGATCTAGCGGCTGATTCTTTCGGATTTGAGCATATCATCCCGGACGATCTCTAGGATGATTTATTTAATTATGGCTGCCTTAACCAGGATGCCCTAATTAGGATTTCTATTTTTAATTGATCATCCAAGATGATTTGGGATCATTCCGGATGATATGATCAAAATAAAAAAACTCTAAAACAGTCAAAAATTTTCCCCCGAGTGTGTGTGTGCAAGGTTGCTTAGCACCAGGGCCCATATTATTACAAATGACTCAAGAAAAGATAAAATACACTAGACGTATATTACAAGCTGACTCATTCCTAATCTACCCAATCTTGAGTTAACTTAATTTGCAATTGACCTTGTAGACCTGAAATGTTAGTAAGCAAGGCAGTCGTAAAAAATAGAAGTGTTAGAAATGTTTACTGTCATCAAAATTATAATTTCTAAAACCAGATTTGCAACACTTTATACTCCACTTACAAGAACTCTCACACAAACACTCTCCCAAAACACTCTTTCACTTACTCTATAAGAAATCACGAAGAATATATTCGTTTTAGTCAATTTCTAAGGACCTTTTATATGAAAGACATAAAAACTTATCCATAAAACTAAAAATTTTAATTTTGAATGTAAATGATTGAATAATACAATCGACATTCTTCCTAGATGAATAGTTCAAAATTGCCTTGTATGTTCTTATATAAAATATTTTTGTAAAAGTATATCGTACAGTACGATATGTATATTGTACAATAAGAATAGTTATAAAAAATTTCCTATTCATCTGGACAAAACGTTTCCAATAATTTTGCACTCTGGACATCGTCTGTACGAAATCTAGATCTTCTCGAAAAAATGGTTCAAAAAATTAACATGATCATCTGGATGAAAATGATCCCAACATTTTTGTACTCTGTCCATCATCAGTACAAACTCCAGATCCCCAAGGATGAATAGTTCAAAAAATTAACATGTTTGTCTGGACCAAAAAGATCTCCACACTTTCATACTCTGGATGTCATCTGTATAACGCTAACTTTGTACTGTATGAACAGTACTTAGAAAAAAATTTCTCATCTAAGCTTTGAATAATTGCTTGTTGGAGGAAATAACTTAATAAATCGTCCTATACGAATTCAAATTATATTGTATAATTATTTTAAAAATTACAAATTTTCTTACACTCAACTCGTGTGTGTGTACACAGTTACTCGATTACAATCACACTCTCTCAAACTCAATAATAATGAAAAAATACATACTCCATTTACAATGAATCCTGATCTAATCTGATTTGAAGTCTTTAACAGTCTGGATAATGATTTAATTGAAATATTAGTACACACAAACAAAAAAAATATATATTCAATATATGTTAGGAGAAATAGTAAATATAAATAATAATATTTGAAATCATCAAAAACACACATAATATGAAAACATAATTATGAAAACTAAGTTGCAACATCTCATATACTCTATTATCCCATAAGAAATTTCTCCCTCAAGTTCTCACATCTCTCTCCCTCCAAAGTACTTATCCCTCTTGAAACCCTTATTATAGAAGCTCTTCCTCAAAAAAGTGCCAAAGTATTTCCAAAGATAAATTAGTGATTAGTCTTTTAAACAAAGGCTAAAATTAATCCAAGATTCAAATTAGTTATTTTTTATTTGCATAGTAAAATTGGGGGCCGTATAATATGATTAATTCAAAACCCATGTTCGTCCAACATGATTAAACAATCTTAATACAATCTTTTCAAATGTAGCTACAAAACTTAGATCATACAACATAACTAGTTCATTCTTATCAATATCATATAGGGTGATCACCAGGACCAACAAACTTCATCTCTGCCAATCATCCATTATTATTTGTATCATACTGTATGATTAGTATAATAAATCAAGATTCATCCAAGATGATCCCAAGGATGATCAAATTTTGTCTCTACCAATTATCCAATATGATCAACATTGTATTCTATGATCTACCATACTAATTAAACCTTAATTTTATTGACTAATCACAGGATTAATTTAGGTAATATTTTAAAATTTTATAGTACAAATAAGTTCATATAGTATAACTTGTTCAAATTAAAGTAATTACTAACATTTGATTGGATATTTGATTATCCTGTATGATTTGGTTTGTACAGTATGATTAGTTAAAAAAATTACTCAATTACCATTTTAATTGATTTTTATCGTTGGTTCATAAAATATGATTTGGATCATACAGTATGATATGAACAACTTTAAAAATTTTAATTTTCACTCCCTAGTGTGTGTGTGTGTGTGTGTGTGTATGGTCACAAAGCTTACATATACATTTTTCAAGACTTTTGACTCAAGAAATATAAGATAAATAAATAAAAATAGAAACTCTTACAAAAATGTCAAACCTATTCTACCCAATCTCGAGTCTTGATCCTTTAGGCCACGGTGTATGTTGTACCTAAAATATTGTTTGAATAGTTGCTATTTGAATGATTTATAATTGTGCAACTTATGTAGTTTTGATGATTCCAAACATTATTGTTCAAATGTATAGTTATCTCCTATCAATTTCAGAAGATTTGCGCTTGCTCTTGTGTGTACTAACATTTCAGGAAAATCAGACTCCAGACTACGAAAACTTCAAATCAAATTCAACATGAGACTTTGAATTAATTTTGAAAGGGAGTGATTGTAATTGAGTGAATAAAATCTCACACACACAAAATAAGGAGATCTTGAAATTCTATACTGATCGTACAGGACAATATTTATCGTACTGGACGATCTGTCAGTTATCTCCTATAGAGCACTTGGAACGAATAGGAACTTGCTTGAAAAAAATTTTTTTCTCTCTAAGTCCTATTCATCCAGGACGAATTTTAATATTGTCCCGGACGATGGGTTCTCTGTAAAATTTCGTCCAGACGAATTTTACCATCGTACGAGGCGACCAGTCCTCTGGAAAAATTTGGGTGGTCGAGCTCATCGGTGTATCCATCAACTCAATACCTTCCATATTAAATATCTTTAAAATATCTTTAACATATTTTGTTTGACTAAGGAAGGTTCCATCTTCTCTTTTTTTTCTCACTAAATCCAAGAAAAATTCAAGCCATCCATAAAAATCAAAGTAAAAAATATATATAATTCAATTTAAAATAAATAAAATACAAGAGGTAGGTATATATATATATATATATATATATCACCAATCCTTACAACATGATTATAGAATCTAATCACTAGAATTGACTTTCTTGGCTTGCTCTCTCTCTCTCTCTCTCTCTCTCTCTCTTTCTCTCTATCTCTCCCAAACTTATAAAGACTACAAAAAACTAATGGCTAACCCACTTTCCACAACAACAACTACATTATATAAGAAATAAGCTTCCTATTTATAGTTTTTAAAATAATTGAACTAAGACCGTAGTTAAAACTTGGGTGGTGCTAATGCGTTATTGAATCAAGATGTCAGTTCATCAGTCATTAATTTAGTTCATTGCCTCAATTGTCAGTAAATGTCACCCAACATGGCACTATAACAATTTTGCACTTTGTTGCTTGGTCCTCGTGTTGTGGTGCTTCTTTCCTTTGTTCTTTAATTCCTTGCCCTATATTTGTATTTACCCTTTTATTATTTTCGCACTGCCTTATGGTGCTCTAGTGCTGGGGATTGGCAAAGAGGTCCATCGCTCTATCTGTGGCCATGCCACACTCTAATTATGGAGTATTTTGCTTCTTTCCTTCACAGAAAGATAGATTTCACTAATTTTTTTTTTAATAAGTGTATTTGGATTGTACATTTTCTTTTTGTCAGTTAGCTAGAATGGTCTGTACTGGATTTTGAAATTAAGCACACTCACATAAATCTATAAATTATATGATGCATTTTTATAATAAAAACATTTTTGTTTGCACGTATAAAATTTTTATTATAAAATTTTCATTAAATTTTTCAAGAAAAACATAAATAGGTATATTTTTTAAATTAAAATATTTCAAATTATATTTTATAAATAAATATTATTAATGCTTAAAACTGTAAACATTTTTTGAAAAAGTTCAGCATTTAAACAAATCGTGTAAACATTTTTTTGACTCTTCTCTTCTTTAAATATCAATACCCCTTATATTTAGTGGAGATATCACATCTCCTAAATGAAAAGTCCGTATAGGTTGTTAGACCTACACAATTGTCCCAAGGCTAACCAAGACGGGGGAAAATTGGTTATTTAAAACATTCTTGGTAAATTTTAGGAAAATTGTTTAATAATTTTCACATTTTGATTTTCTTTTAAAATAATCTTTTCAACCACAACAATAAATTGCTGAAAATAAAATGCTGAAATAAAATAAGCAACACATTAATTTATAGTGGTTCGGTCCAACCATGCCTACATCCACTCCTTAAATATTCCTACTGCAAGTATTGCACTATTACCAAAGTGACTCTCCTTTTGCCCCCATAGCAAGGTGGAGAAGCCTTTATAATTACCCTCTCTTCCTCCAATTCTTAGTGTGGCAGAGTACCATTATCCTTTCAGACTCTCCAAGTGTTAGCAGAGTACCGTCATCCTTTCACATCTTCTAAATATCAGCAGAGTACCGTCATCTTTTCACACTCTCTAAGTATAAACAAAGTACTATCATCCTTTCACACCCTCCAAGTGTCGGCAGAGTATCGTCATCCTTTCACACCCTCCAAGTGTTAGTAGAGCACCATCATCCTTTCATACCCTCCAAGTGTCGTCAGTGAACTGGATCTTTTCCAAAGATCTTCTCTCGAGCAACTAAAAAGAAAAAAGAGAATTGACACAAAAATAAAAGAGATTTTTACCTTTGAGTAACCTTATGAATCCTTCACACTCCACTTGCAAGAACTATCTCTCAAACACTCTCCCAAATCACCTTATCACTTGCCCTCTAAGAAATCGCAAAGATAATATTCGTCCAAGTCAATTTCTAAGGAATTTTTATATGAAAGACACAAAAAAACTAAAAATTTCAATTTTGAGCATCCACGATTGTATAGTACGATCAACAATCATCCCGGATAAGTTGTTCAAAATTTGCTCGTACGATCATGTACGAAGTTTTTTTATACTTGCATATCGTATAGAACAAAAAAATATTAAAAAAATTCTTATTCATTTGGATGAAATGATACACCATATTTTTTATACTTTGGATATCATGTGTACAAACTACATATTATCCTGGATGAACAGTTTAAAAATTTTACTTGTTCGTATAGATAAAAATGTTCCCAACATTTTCATACTCTGGATGTCATCTTTATAAACTCCATATCATCTTGGACGAACAATTCAAAACATTTACCTATTCGTATGCACAAAAATATTCCCAATATTTTCATACTTTGGATGTCCTCTGTATGAAGCCAACTTCGTACAGTACAAACATTACATAGAAAATTGTTCTCGTCCATGCTTTGATTAACTGCTTGCTGGAGGAAATAACTTAATAGATTGTCTCGTATGAATTAAAATCGTACAGTACGATTAGTTTAAAAAGTTACAATTTTTTAACACTCCCCCAAAGTGCATGTGCACAGTTACTCAATTACAATCACACTCTCTCAGACTCAATAAAAGTATAAAAATACAGACTCCAATTAAAATGAACCATAAATAATTTTGACTTGAAGTCTTCAACAGTTTGGAGTATGATTTCCCTGAAATGTTAGTACACACAAACAACAAAACTAAAATATATAATATATGTTAGGATAAACAGTAATCATAACAAAAATAATTGGAATCATCAATAACACATGATATGAAAACATAGTTATGAAAACTAAGTTACAATAATATCCCCATTTTTTATGATGACAAAATAATTATTCTTTGAGTTAGCATTTAAACAAAAATTTCTCCTTAGATCCCCCTATGTGAATGACATATATAAATCTAAGGATTCTCATGAAGATAAAAAATCTTAAACCCAAAAAAAGGACACAAAATCAAAAACAAATTCGAACAAAAATACAATCCTAAAATACAAACACAAAATGCAATCATGAATGAACACTCAAAAACACAACATACACATAAAACATATGTATAATAAACACATCAATCAAATAATATTATTACTCTCCATTTTGACAAATAAAAAAAAGGAAAGTCGAACTTGAAATGAAAGGAACCAATATAATTGATCTAGAAAAAGGATTTTAAACCAATTGCAAATACAATATTAATTTTACAATACTAAAAAGGAAAAATTTTAAATTTTAAATCAAAAGCAATAAAGAGAAGAAAATTCAATCAAAGTTATTATTCAAGTTAGAGAAATTAAATAAATATGATTATTACAAAAATGATGAAATGAATATTAGTTAAATTCAAATTCAATACACAATATGATTGTTAATTAGATTGATTTGAATTAGAGATTAAAAGATAGTGGAAAAAACTTAATGAAAATTTTCAAATGGAGATATTGCGCATCATTTCAAATATTTGTGCACACTTTATGCATCTTTTCTATTTGGGTTAATTTTGTGCCTCTTATCACTTTGCGAGTCATTGCACATTCTTTTGATTTTTGCAAACATTGTGCGGCATTTCTTTTTTATTTACTTTTTAGGTCTTTTAAATAGCAATAATCTAAAATAAAATTTCACTAATAACAAAAATAAGCTTATTAAAAAAGAAATAAAAAATAATAAGACATCAATCTTGTAATAATTATATGTTCGATATTTTTGTCTAAAAGAATATGAAATTGATCTTCTTATCTAACTCTTATTAGAATTTTAATTTAAATTTTGAAAGATTAGAATTTTGTAAGGAAATTAATTTGTAAAGCAAAATAATTTATATCTTATTTTAGATCAATTTCAAAAGGTTTTTCGTATAAGAAATACTTAACATTTCAAGAAGTAAGAAGCAAACACAAGTCTCTGAAACATAACATTATTCATTGATATCAAAATGATCAAATACATTCATTACATGAAATTTGCTTCGTACCTACGATTGTAAAATTTTACATGATGAAAATATTTTTGTACGTATGAATGAAAACTACCAAAGATGAAATGGCTTTTCATAAAATGTTATTTTCAAGGTTTCCTTTCATACAGGCTTTTCGATCAAATGATTGTATAGACAAACATGTGTTCGTCCGGGATGATAAAAAAATTAAGATCATTTTAAAGACAGTTAGGCTTATCCCCTATAGAAATTAACACCTAGATCATATATATGAAGATGATTTTATACGTACTATAAGCAATAAATAAATGAACCTAATCAGTAAAATCATCCCCATGCATACAAATGAACCCACATAAATCATAATGTATGATGACATCATCGTACAATATGAAACCTTTTAAAAAATTGATGTTTCGCATGCTCAACTCCCAAAACTATCATGTATACACTACAAAATTCGTACATAATAAAAAATATTCATACAGTACGAATAAAACATTTAGATAACAATACATGAAAATAAAAGAAAAACTTCTCAAAATTAATTATCTCAATAAATGACATGTTTCCTGATATAAAATAAAACCAAAATAAAAAAGAACACATAAACAAATAAAAATAAACAAATAGAAAGAGAAAAACTAAACATACACACACATAAAAAATATATCAAGTTTGCAAAAAATTTTATCTAAGCATTAAGAACAATCACACCTAACCTCATTCTTAAGGTGTTAAATGTATCAAAGGCTAGTGGTTTTGTAAAAATATCTGCAATTTGATTTTCTATAGAAACATGATTCAATTCAATCTCTTCTTTGGCTAAATGATCTCTAATGAAGTGATTCCTTATGTCTATATATTTGGTTCTAGAATATTGGATAGGATTCTTTGAAATGCAAATGGTATTGGTATTATCATAAAAAATAGAAATTACATCTATTGAAAATATTAAATCAATCAACTATTATTTCAACAAAAGTACTTGTGCCACACAACTTCCTAAAGAAATGTATTCAGCAATAGTAGTAGATAGGTCTATAGAATTTTATTTCCTACAGGACCAAGAAACTAATAAATTTTCTATTATTTGGCAATTCTATATGTACTCTTTCGATCAACCCTACAACCTACAAAGTCAGAATTAGAATATCCAATAATTTCAAATGAAGAGTTATACTTATGATACCAAATTCTTAAGTTTTGTGTTCCTAAAAGATATATCTTAAAATCTTTTTTACAGCTATCAAATGTGATTCTTTTATATCAGATTAAAATCAAGTACACAAACAAACACAAAACATTATATCTAGTATGCTAGCATTCAAATAAAGTAATGATCTAATTATACCTCTAAATTTTTTTTATCAACAGATTTCTTCTTTGGGTCCTTATCCAACTAAATTGAGGAACTTATTGGTATAGTTACTGGTTTAGCATTATCCATTTCATATTTCTTGAGGATGTCCTTAATATTTTGACTGACTAAGAAAAGTTCCCTCCTCATTTTGCTTAATGCTAAAACCAAGAAAATAACTCAGATCTCTCATTAAACTTTTCTCAAAATCACTGTTCATTATTATTTTAAAATCATCACAAATATTTTTATTTAAAAATCCAAAAATAATATCATCAACAAATATATGAACAATAAGTATGTCATTTTCTATTTTTTTTTTTTAAATAGTGGTGTCCACACTTCCTTTTAAAAATGATCAATCTAATAAGAAAGTGATTAACCTTCATACCAAGCCCTAGGTGCTTATTTTAATCAAGATAATATCTTTTTTAATTTAAACACATCATTAGAGAATTTAGAATTTTCAAAACCTAAAGGTTGTTCAACAAAAACATCCTCTTATATCATCACATTCAAAAAGGCATTCTTAACATCCATCTGATAGAATTTAAATCCTTTAAAATAGGTAAAGGCTAATAAAATTCTAATTACTTCAAGTTTTGTTACAAGGGAAAAAGTCTCTTTAAAATTAATGTCTTCAATTTGATTATACCCCTTAGCCACCAATCTAACCATATTTATAATCACAACTCCTGAATAATTCATTTTATTTTTAAACATCCACTTTGTTTCAACTACACTTTAATCATTTGGCCTTTCAATCAATTCCCAAATATTATTCCTTACAAATTGATTTAACTCTTCTTACATGACCAAAATCCAAAATTCTGCTGAAAGTACTTTATTAATATTTGTGTATTCAATCATTGATATAAAAGTAGAATGATTTACTTCTTCTCTAAGTCCATGCCTAGTCCTAAAACCTTGACTAGGTTCATGTAAAATTAATTCCTTATGGTGATTTTTAGAAAATTTTAAATTTCTAGGGAAAAGATTTTTATTTCCACGTTCTCTTTCAAATCAATCTTTTCTATTCCTTGGGAGTTATTTTCAATATGATCATCTTTCAAATTTGACTCTTCCAAAATTTTACATTCATCAAACACAATATATGCAGCCTCCTCAACTACTAAAGTTCTTTTGTTAAACAGTTTATATGATTTTTAAACACTAGGATATCCAAGAAAAATTCCTTCATCAGATTTTGGATCAAATTTTCCTAAAGGAGATTTTCCATTATTATGAATGAACACCTTACATCCAAAAATATACAAATGTGACAAATTTGGTGTTCTACCCTTATGAAGCTCATAGGGTGTTTGGTTCAATTTTGATCTAATGTACACGCTATTCAGAACATAACAAGGTGTACTAACTATTTCAGCCCAAAAATATTTAGAAAGTGAATATTCTACTAGCATGGCTCTAGCAGCTTTAATTAATATTATGTTCTTTATTTTGACTACCCCATTCTACTGAGGGGTCCTAGGTGGCTAAAAGATTGTCATCAATTTCTTTCTCTTTACAAAACTTTTTAAATTTTTCATTTTCAAACTCACCATCATGGTCACTTTGAATAGATAAGATTTTACACCCTAGTTTTCTCTGAATTCAAGTTGAAAAGTTTCTAAATTTTTCAAATGATTTACTTTTATGAAATAAACATTCAACCTAAGTGAATCTAAAAAAATCATCAATAATCACAAAACCATATACCTTTCCTCCTAAACATATAATGCTAACAGGTCCAAAAAGATCCATATGAATAGTCTCCAATATTTTGTCAGTTCTAAGATCCTTAATGGAATAAAAGGAGGACATCACCTATTTTCCTAGTTGGCATGCATCACACAGTTGATCCTTAATAAAGTCTAGTTTAGGTATACATCTCACAAGTTTTTTTTAGGTAAATTTTCTAAGATTTTTCATGTTGGTGTGACAAACTCTCCTATGCCATAACCATAATTCATCAAAAATTATTTTCAAACAAAAAGTATTAGGAGATTTGATGTAATTTAAATCTAGCATATATACATTGTTTACCCTAGTTCCATGTAGAACATCTTTTCCATTTAACACTATTTCCCTTATCACATAGCTGATTAATACTCAAAAACGTATGCTTTAAATTTTCTACAAGTAAAACATTCTCAATGAAAAATTATTTAAAATTCCAATTGTACATGTGCCTATCACTTTCCTGGTGGTATAATCTCCCAGTATAACCTTGCCTCCATTCCTGGCTTCTAGGGATATGAATTGTGTAGTGTCTCTAATCATATGCTTCTAGCATCCACTATCCAGGCACCAAATGCTCTTACAAGATCTTATATAAGAGCATTTCTTTTCTTTACCTGACTGATCAAGCTTGTCGACCATCAAATACAAACTTATGACTTCATCCTCTACCTCTATTTCTGAAGAGTCCAAACCTAAGTTTACCTAAAAACACTACAGTAAAAACGCCAAAATCCGGCGGTTAGCCTATATTCACCGGCGGTTTTTTTAACTATCGGCGGCTTTACGGCGATTTTTGTGCTGCCGAAAAAAATTGCGTAGGAAACTATCACCGGCGGTTTTTTACCGGCGGTTTATGTAGCCGGCGGTTTTCCGACGGTTCCGACCGCCGATTTCAATCGGATTTTATGCCGGCGGTTTAGTTAGCCGTTGTATTTTTTTAAAACCGCCGGGCTTCGCCGGTAGACCGCCGGTAAATTAACCGGTGAAAGCCGGCGGTCTAACCATCGGTATTTCTGGAGGTCTAAACCGTCGGATGTCCACCGTAGAACCGCTGGTGGCCGTCGGTAACCGCCGGTAATAAACCGACGGTGTAATGCCATTACCGGCGGCTGGCAATTGGCCGTCCGGTATCGTAGTTTCCGGCGGCCAAACCGCCGGGTAGCCGCCGGAAACCTGTAGCACCTGCAAAAAAAATTGACAGCATCCCCTCTATTTGAGGGAGGTTCACCCTAAAGTCTAAACCTACAGAAAGAGCAATATATGTTAGGCAACACGCCGCTAGATTCATCACAATCATATGTTGGGCAACACGCCGCTAGATTCATCACAACCATAAATTATAAATACAATCACAAGCTCATCATAACTTTACAATCACAGTTCACAAGTAAGTTCATGATAATGTTACAATCACAAGTTCTGAAATTCACAAGTTCTAATTAATACAATCATCAAACATAAAATAGATCTAATCATCATCTGTATCCTCACTGTCTGCAGATGGCTGCTCCTGTTGGTCCTTCTTCCTCTGTTTTTCAGCTCTGTAGGATTGCAACTCTGCTTGCATTTCATTCTGAACCTTTCTCATTTCTTCAATCTCTCTAGATTGAACCCTTTTCATCTCTTCAATATCTCTAGTAAGCGCTGCAACCCTCTCGCTTACAGATTCTTCAGCTCCACTTGGATCATGAAATGCAGAGGTATATGAACTGCCCTCAATAGAAAAAGCCTGTGAAC
>NW_021319223.1:42543-85177 GCF_001605985.2 Dendrobium catenatum
AAAAAGGAATCAAAGGAATAACATAAAATTTACCTTAAAATAGAAATCTAGGGTTGAAAACTTGAAGTTGGCCGGCGGTTTGGGGTCGGACTGGGTCAGCGAGGTCGGACGTCGGAGTGCCGGTCGGATCTGGGTCAGCGGTCGGAGAAGTTACGTCGGCGGCGATCGGAGAACCTTCGTCGGTCGCGGTCGCACTAGCAGAGGCGAGCGGAGGAGAGCGAAACGAGAGAGAAAGAACGAGAAAGAATGAGATGTGAGTCGCGGGCCTGGTCGTTTTAGGGCACTAACCGGCAGTTTTCCGGCGATCCAAACTGCCAGTACAAAATTACTTATCAACGGCGGTCCAAGCCGCCGCTAAACCGCCGATTTTATTTAGAATCCGGCGGTTTCTGGACCGCCGTTAATACCGGCGGTTTAACATATAAAAAAGACCGGCAAACTGTCGTTAACAGACGGCGGTTTAACCGCCGGCTAAACCGCCGGTGACACCGGCGGCCCATGAACCGCCGCCAGGAACCGCCGGTAATAACCATTTTTCCTGTAGTGAAGGCCCTCTGAAATCTCTTCTTATCCTTCCTCACATTTGTTTTCTCCTCCACATTTTCCTTGTTAGGAGTGGCTTTAAGATTAGGGCAGTCCAATTTGATATTGTTGATTCTATATCTGTTTGTAAACCTAAGCTATTGTCCCAGGGCTAACCAAGAGGGGGGTGAATTAGTAATTTAAAAAAAAAAATTCTCTTAAATTTTTAAACAAAAAATTATTTTAAATCGCGTAGCAAGTTAATTTAATTTTTGAAATAAAATTTTAAACCACAGTAAATAACTTGCATTAAATAAATATGGAAATTAAAATAGACAAAAATTTATAGTGGTTCGGTCAAATACGGCCTACATCTACTTCTTAAAGACTCCTTCTTCAGGTATTGCACTTTTACCAAAGTGACTCTCCTTTTGCCCCTACAGCAAGGTGGAGAAGCCTTTACAAAAACTCTCTTCCATCAATCCCAGGTGTGGCAGAGAACCATCTTCCTTTCACATCCTCCAAGTGTCTACAGACCACCGTCATCTGTTTACACCCTCCAAGTGTTGGCAGAGTACCGTCGTCTGTTCACACCCTCCAAGTGTTGGCAGAGTATCATCTTCTATTTAAGACCTCCAAGTGTCGGCATAGTACTGGATCATCTTTAAAGATCTTCTCATGAGCAACTAGAAAGAAGAAAAAAAGAGTAATCACCAAAAACACAAAAAGATCCTTACATTTGAGTAACCTTGTGGACCCTTCACACTCCACTTGCAAGAAATCACACTCAAACACTCTCCCACACTCTCTCTTACACTTTCTCTTGAATATTCATGAATACATGACCTTTTCACATTAGTTTTAGAGGACCTTTTATATCAATGACACGAAAAATCATCCAGAAAACTGAAATTTTCCATTTTGAGCGTACACGATCGTACAGTACAATCGTATATTCGAACGTACGAATAGTTCAAAAACTATTATGTATAAACCTTATGTGAATACGTACAAAATGATTTTGTACATGATGATCATCCAGTATGAACCCAATTCGTATTGCACGAACAGTTAGAAAATTTTTCATATTCATCAGGACGAAGAGGGAACCCATAATTTGGTACCCTAGATGGCGTACATACGATAATGACATCATATGGTATGATCAGTTAGGAAATTTTTTAAGATCGTATACATGAACAGGGATCTGTTTAATTCATACCCTAGACGACATACGTATGATGATGACATCGTACGGTACGAACCGTTCAAAAATTTTTTAGGTTCGTCTGGACGAAAAGGGACTCATCCAATTCATACCCTGGACGACATATGTACGAATGCTATATCATACAGTACAATCCATACTTAGAAAAATTTTCTACTTTATGTTTGTTTGACTACTTATAGGGGAAAATAATTGAACAAATTGTCCCGTACGAAAAGACTTCGTACAGTACGATCAATTTACAAATTATAGATTTTAAACTCTCCCCTCGGTGTGTGTGTGTGTGTGTGTGAACAGTTACTCAATTACAATCACATTCTCTCAGACTCCATTTACAATAAACCCTAAATTGATCTGATTTGAATTCTTCAATAATCTAGAGTATGATTTTCCTGAAATGTTAGTACACACAGACAACAAAATAATGCATATAAAATATGTTAGGAGAAATAATAATCAAAGTAATAATATTTTTATTTTACTTTTTTTGAAAAAATGCCAAAGCATATTATTAGAAACAAACTATAAACAACTAAATTCCTCCTTTAACAAGGCTAAAAAAATAACAATTTTGTTACAATTGAGAGAATCCAAAAAAAATCATCAGAAATAGCCACCTAGCACATATATCGGCAACTTTATTACCATCTCTTTTCACATGCTAAAAAATTACTTGATTGAAATCTCTAAGGAAGTGGAAATCCTTTGGATTCAAGTTCTCCACCTCAGTTTCCACCTTATTCATGGAATTCTAAAAGAATTTGATAATACTCAAGTTATCACCCTCAATGATAATGCCTTTCCAATCATACATCCAATCTTGAATGAATTTGCCCAGAAAAGAAACATAAAGAATATCCGATTGAGATCAGTCCCAATGTACCAAGCTAACCCCAAAAGCACTTAGGAACCTTCTTTTGCTGTCACACCTATGGCTTCCATATTAGAAGTTGATAACGAGGCATCCAAGTTAACTTTGATCCATCCCGGAGGAGGGAGATACCAAGATTTGTGAGACAGCTTCACAAGCTGATTAGTAACCCAACTCTCCCAGATATGATCAAAATTAAAAGAAGCATATGCAAAGCTAACTACATTAGAAGCTAGATTAGAGACACAATACTCCATGCCACTGTGAACAGCCTTGTTCCTGCACTGCCAACATAAAAAAATAGTCGAATAATACAAATTTCACAAGAATGGATGCTGCCAAGAACACTGCTGAAGAAACAACAAGCAACTCTTAAAAGAATCATGCTCAGGAAAAAGAAAACACCATTTAGCAAGGATAGCAAAAACCTAAACCAACTTCCCACTTTGAACAGCCACATGATGAATATCTTCAATACCTGGACAGCCTCTCGGACGGCTCTCTAAATTTGCAAATCTTATCTAGCATAAAAAAGCCTTGGAAGGAATAGCTCCATTCTTCAACGTCCTCCAGAAAAACTCAAATAGGGGCCTAAGTTTTACCTTCTTCAACCAGATAAAGTAGTCGTCCTCTTCAGCATCAACAAACAAATTCTCTGTAGCAAGAGCTGAGATAGTTTTACCCGAACATCTACATAGCAGTTCTGCATGATCTTCACATAATTCAGTATTAATAGGAATCTCAAGAATAAGTTCTACCAGCATAATACCAAATTTACTTCTCAATTTTCCCACATCCCATGCTCCTTCTTTAGAAAAAGCAAAAATACTTTCTTCCTCCAATAAAAAATAATCCACATAGGTCGGCCACCTTTCAATCTTCCTATCCAGAATTCATGTGTCCTTCAGCGTTCTGATCTTCATTCCAGTTCCAATTTTCCATCTAAGCACTGGATGTAAAGATTCAGCACCTTGTAAAATGATTTTCCAAGTAGATGAATTACATTTTCTCCAGTCCACACTCCAAGGATCTTTCCTATATTTAGAAATCAAAGACCTGTTAAGAAGAGATATTGGATTGCAATTGAAGTTCCAAGCAAACTTGGCTCTCAAAGGCCCAATCTTATCAACAACCAAATGTAAACCCCAGCCACCCTTCAATTTAGGCAAACACAATGTAACCCAAGTTTACCATTATTACTATGCCACAAATAATTTTTGTACATCCTATCAAAATCATTTAAAATCCCCATAGGAATTAAAGAATGAGCTGATAGAAAAAGTGGTAAAGTAAGAAATGAAGATTTGAGCAAAGTAAAAGCAATAATATTTGGAATAATAAAAATATACATGTTGCAAGAATATCAACAATCAAGCACTAAGTTGCAACTATCTCAATAGAAATGTCCAGGTTTCCTGCATTTATAGTAAATAACATCGTAATAAATCTTAAATTTGTGTGGAACTTATGTTTATTCCACTGTTGGCATCTTCTTTGCTTCCTTTTTAGAAAACTTCTGAATTGCCTTGTCATCAAGGCAATGTCATCCTCATCCTCAGGCTATGATTGATCACTATCCGAGTCATCCACTTTCAATGCTATATTATTGTCTTTTCGCTTCTCACATGCAATAATCTGTCATTGAGTCACTCTTTGCTTGTAAGCAATTAATGATTATCAATAGAATGCATATTTAAATCTTTAGACTATAATAATTATTTTAGTATTATATGAAGTAGGTAAACAATAAAGTATTTTATTCACTTTTTCTTCATTCGTTAATTCCCTACCTAAAGCATGTAAGGAAGTGACTATTTGAAAGAAATGTGTGTACATATAAGAAATTGATTCATTTGGTTTCATGTAAAATAGTTCATAATCATGCAACAAAATATTTTATCTAGATTATTTCACTTTGTTAGTCTCTTCATAAGTGATACAAAGTTTATTTCAAATTTATTTTCCACTTTTATAAGTAGAAACATGCATGTAGTCTTCAAATTTAAGAGCACAAAAAAACTATTCAAACATTTTGCATTTAATTATGCTAAGTCCTAAGTCTTATTGCTCTACAGTCCAGTCAGTAAAGGGTGTTTCAATTTTAATGCCATCTACAAGTCAAGTTGGCCTAGTGTATCTATCCTGAACTAAAATCTACATGCAAAAGTCAAGCAATTGAAGAAAAGTAAATATTTGTGTTTTCCAAAAACTAAAAGGGACATTTTTCAAATAATGAGGGTCTAGTGATCGAATATCATTCAGGTGTGTTACAATTTCCCAAATTAACCTTAATCTTTTTTAAAAAAGTTATCTAAACTTTAAATTTTGAAGTAGGTTATGATACCACTTAAAAAGTTTGTATAGGTTATTAGACCTACACAATTTTCCAAGGCTAACCAAGAGTGGGGGTGAATTGGTTATTTAAAACATTCTTGATAAATTTTAGGGAAATTGTTTAATAAATTTTAAAATTTGATTTTCTTTTGAATTAAGCTTTTAAACTTCAATAACAAATTGCTGAAAATAAAATGTAGAAATAGAAAAGAACACAGTAATTTATAATCGTTTGCTCCAACAAGACCTACATCTACTCCCTGAAGATTCTCACTTCATGTATTACACTATTACCAAAGTGACTCTCCTTTTACCCACACAGCAAGGCGGAGAAGCCTTTACAATTACCCTCTCTTCCATCAATCCTTAGTGTGACATAATTCCGTCATCATTTCACACTCTCCAAGTGTCAATAGAGTACCGTCATCCTTTTACACCCTCTAAGTGTCGGCAGAGTACCATCATCCTTTCACACTCTCCAAATATTGGTAGTGTACCATCATCCTTTCACACCCTCCAATTATCTGTAGAGTATCGTCATCCTTTCATACTCTTCAAATGTCGGTAGAGTATTATTATCCTTTCACACCCTCTAAGTGTCGGTAGTGAACAAGATCTTCTCTCGAGCTACTAGAAAGAAAAAGGAAGACAATTGACACAAAATAAAATAGATTCTCACATTTAAGTAACCTTGTGAATCCTTCACACTCCACTTATAAGAAATCTCTCTCAAATACTCTGCCATATTACCTTTTCACTGTCTCTCTAAGAAATCACAAAGAGAAGATTCATCCAAGTTAGTTTCTAAGGAATTTTATATGAAAGACACAAAAAATCATTCAGAAAACTAAAAATTTCAATTTTGATCATCCACAATCAAATAGTATAATCGACAATAATCCCAGACAAATTGTTCAAAATTTTCTTGTTATATCCTGTACAAAGTATTTTAAAAGGATGAAGAAATAACCTCTCTCTCTCTCTCTCTCTCTCTCTCTCTCTCTCTCTCTCTCTCAATAATAATAATATATTTGATGTGCTACTTTTTCATTTTGGATACTCATTTATACAACTCTTTTAAGACTTTTTTTTGTTGTATGTTCATCACTATATTTCTTCTAAAATGTTTGTTGTAAAATTCAAATGTTTTAATTTTTGAGATAATTTTTGTTTTGGGGTGAATTTAAATTTCTAGATATCTTAATGTTAAAATTATGGCACCACTTTTTTTTTAAACATGGATAATATTTCCATGCACTACAATGAATTTTTTCATATAAAAATATAATCATTTGATAGGATAAAACATTCAAAAATAGCGAATTTCTTGAATCTATCATTTGACTAGTTTCTGACTTCAATAATTTATTAAAACTTGGTACTTGTCAAAAAGATTTGAAAAAATTTATAGAAGTTTCCATTGATGTATAGATGCTACTCAAAAGAATTTGAAATTTTCTATTGGTTTTTTTTAATTTATGAGTGCCTATTGGTTAGAAATTTCTATACATTATCAATGTAGAAAAATTCATTGAAACATAAAATGAATGAATTTTCGAACACATTTGATATTGTTGAAAAGGAAAATGAGTAAAGTTTATTCTTCTATAGTCTTCAAGTACTTATATCTTTTTATATTATTTTCTTCCAATTCGCACTCTCATATGAGCTAAATGTGCTTGTATAATTTAGTTACTATAAAAAATAGAGCTTTATTTTTAAGTTGATTTGATATTTTATAAGATTTTTAGATAAGGCTTATATCTTATAAGATTTTTAGATAAGAAAAAAAATATATATCTCATTAGGTGTAAGCCTTTTTTATTTTTAAATAAGCCAGAAAATATGTAGTTTTTAAGGTCTTATACATTTTGAGATATTTGGACAAGACATGCCTTCTAAAGGTTTAACCTTTTAAGATTTTTTATGAGCAAAGAGGACCTTATCATATACTTGCTCTTATGAAGTGTTTATAGTGAGGATCATGTCCATTATAAGCTTCCCATTAAGGCTTTCTTATATATGGGAATAAAGGGAGACATTGTCTACCACATTCCCTCATGAGAGGCTTTTTTTAGTGCAAAGATAAGATGCAAAATTATTTATAAAAAAAGACTTCATCAATATATAACTTGAGATACATTGTAATTTAAATTAAATTTATCTTAAAAGTGATAAATTTTTAGTTTCCTCTAGAAATGGAGACCATATTTTATGAGGAGCTAAATTTCATTAGGCTACTTCTATGAGGGGATCATTCAATTGAATTTATTAGAGATAGCATGACTAAGCTAATAATTGATCCCCCTTACTTATTTGATAATCCTTAATATTTGCAATGGGCATAAAACTAAATAGTATATGTTGATCAAATATTGCATTATTTATTGAGCTAGTTTTTACAACCAAAAACTAGATTAGAAGCTGTGATTGTAAAGGTAGTTGACTTAAGGTGTTTAAAGCACAAATTTTTGTAATGTGTCCCCCAAGATCATGAATATCATAAGAAAAAGAATGGAGTTCTACACGAGTTAATTTAAAATTTATGACAGTGGTTATATATACAATATCTACTAAATTGAATGTATCAATCAAGATTTTGATAGTATGTATGGTAGATGTCCCAGTTCTAGGTAAGATGAGTAGAGAATATTGATGTCTATAAAATATTTCATCAAATCCAGAGTTATTTGGGTGCATCTTATATGTATGAGAATAAATAGATTATGGTGGAATTCTTATTATAATGTTAATAATAATTATAATGTCATTACTCTGATGATCCATTTTATTTTAAGATTAATGATCTATAGAATATTCAAGAAAATAATGGCCCAAATATCATTAATGAATCAAATATTCAACTTCATCATTTAGATGAAGTGATTTTTATAGAATGCCCTCTTGAATAATAGAAATGGAAATATTTTGCTGGTCTCCACCTTTTAGACTTTAGAGATTTTGGACATTTAAGAAGATTAGAATTTTTTATGTCCATTAGAATATTGGTTTTAGATGTGTTTAATAGGGTGTAACCTAACAAATCATGTTGTTGTCAAGATTATTGAATTTGGAGAGAAGGCTAACTCTTGTTATTGGAATGCTCCTTTCATTGTTGAGGAAGTTGATCAATTTCTTATTGCAAGTTCTTACGCTAACATAAATTAATAACGTCATCAGAAGTTAAATATGCTTATACCCGATGAAGAATATCTACATATGAGTAGACAAATTCTCACATTAATTGAGAAATATAAAGGCCTATTGCAAAGACCTTCTAGAAAAACATGTAATAATGTTAGATATACTCTCGAGATTTTTTTTTACTTTTGGAAGAAAAATTGTAATAATACCCCTTCAGAGTCTCTCTCTCTCTCTCTCTCTCTCTCTCTCTCTCTCAATTATTTAAGAAGATGGGGGAGTCTTCGATGATTATTCGATTAATAAATGAATTATTTGATGAATAGCTATACAAGTTGGAAAAAATATAAATCATTCTACTAGAGATAGTAGAAATATGCCAGCCTATACATTAAGAGTTGCAAGAATGACCTAGGAGAGGACAACATCAAAACATTCTTAAATATGCATGATGGCCTTATACTGGTCATTATGTTCATACAAATTTGAGGACCATCATACATATCAAAGATTAAAAAACTTGAACCTTATTGAAATTTGATGTTGAAAAATTTCATCAGTCAAAGATGAGGACTTTTAAATGTTGTAGTTAGGAGTGTTGATTTCTATCTATAAAAAAATTCCTCTAAATAAGGCATCGAAGTTTGTATCCTACAACATCATGCAGGTGACAAGAAGGTGTTGTTAATAAAATTCAACCAAGGATGCTATAAGATTATAAGTCTGTCATACAACATAAAGTGGATGGGTTAAACTAGCTGTGTCTGAGAGACTCAAATGATGTTGATGTGGATGGGGAATTGAAGTATGATGATGAGGAGAAATTGGATGGACAACATCAATTTGATTAGGCCAAACTTGTTATTGATGTTATGGTTAGAGAACTCCATTATTTTGTAAAGATACTTTTGGTTGTCTAAACTCTTCTAAAAATAAAGAAATTTAAGCTTGATGATGATCCATCCTACATATACAATCTTCTAAAGTGAGTCCTAGATAACCTTCACCAATTGGACTATAATATTCTTGATTTAAGGAATGATTGTCACCATTAGCTCGGTGTTTGTAAAATGATGGGAATGATTCTCACATATGATGCCAAACTATTAAATGTTAGAATATTTATAGAGGTAGAGTTAGATATTAATGTCTAATCTTTATATGAAGATCCAATCCTAGATATAAAAATAGTTTCCACAATAGACACTAGAGTTTTTATGTAAAAATCCAAGAAATAGAAAAATCATTGGCCCTTACCCGGTTTAAATAATCTACTATATATGTGAAATTATAGAAGTTCATTCTTTCCCATCAAAGCATAAGAGATTGCAAAGTTGAAATTACTTGCCTGGTCTACTATGGTTGTAGTATATAATATGGGAGAAGTTATGAAAGTTGATGATGATTGTGTTAACCTCCATGTAATAATAGAAAAAAAATCACATACCTAGTATGCATCGAGAAGCCACCCAAATCTCCCAAAATCTCGCTGGAATCCCATAGCTCGGCGCCGAATCCATCGCTTCTCCACGATTCCTGTAGGAATCCCGCTCAATCGTACTCAAATCCCGTAGTTAAATACTGAGTAAACGGCACCTCTCCCATTCGCTTCCACACACAACCTCTCCTTCCCATTCATATACTCCCAAAACTGTCGAGCCCTCACTGCCTCCTCTCCTCCATCCCCAAGCCACAACCAAGCTCCTTCCTCCAATCTCCACTATCGATCTCACCCTAGTCGCAAGCAATAGAGAGAGAATGAGAGATCGAGAAAGAGAGAGAGAGAGAGAGAGAGAGAGAGAAAGAGAACCAAGCTTTCTCCTTACCTCAGCCAAGCCTCCCCTCCTCTGAAGCCTCCGTTGCTCTCTTATTAAGATCACAGCCATTGTGTCCTCGTCCGAAGACACCTACCATACACGCCTTTATTGTGCATGGTGGGAAGGCCCAGTTTCTCATAGTTTTCTCCTAAAAGGGGGAGACACCTAGAGGCTGCTGAAATTTTGGATGAACACGAGACTGTACCTGGACTTGATTGAACTCAAAAGAACAATGGAGGACTTATACTTGGACTTTTGAATAAGATCTAAGTGACTTAATAAGCAATTGAACCCAAAAAAAATGTGCAAGAGGCTTAATTTGAACTGAAATCAAACTTGAATCAACTTCAGAACACAGTGGACTTTTGAGTATTCAAATTGAAATGAACAAAGAAATGACTTGGACATTTAAACTCAAGCAAAGATTTAAGTTGGACTATAGTGGACATTGAACTTGAACTATACAACATCAAGGAGAACACAAACTTGACTTGAATCAGATGAGGAAGACTTGCAAGCTTGAACATTGACTTTTATTAACTAAGCTAGAAGTTATGACTATAAGGAGCTTGAACCCAAACTGAAATAAGAAGTTCAAATTCAAATCTAAATGAATTTTAACCTAACTTAAGTGAACTTGAATAATTCAATTTGAAATTGAACAATTACAAAGGATTGTACTTAAACTTGATTGGGACACATCAAATCATATTTAGGTTCAAACTCAAATGAACATGAGACTTGAATTTTTACATTGAAAGACAAGGAACTCGAGCTCAGTAGACTTGATTTAAACATTAAGCCAATTTCACTTGAACTCCCATTTGATTTAAAATCAAATGAAATGAACATAAGATTATCTTATGATTTTCAATCCATCAAACTGCAAGTGATAATAAGTGCCTCTTATGTTCTATAAAGGAGTTCTCTACGAACACATTTGACATACTAGTAGAAGATGTACGACAAATGTGGTGGCATTCCAATCATAGTGCTAATGAAAAAATAGAGTTCCCAAATAAATATTGAAAAGCTCTTATACCAATCAAAATGCAAGATATAAACTACTTCCAAGGGCAATGAGAAGCTTATGATATTCAACATAACTCTCACACAAGCGATGTATTTCTGAATTAAATGAGCATGAAGGAATACAATAGCGAAGGACATGTTCACAAGCAAAGCAAGGGAGATGTAGGAGAAGCGGATTCTTTGTTATCAATGCAGACTAATGTGTAAATGAGCACACAGCAGTCTACTTTCAAATGGGAAGAATAGATATATTATGAGACCTTTAATTTATGTATAGCCAACATGAGATCTGCAATGAACTTGTATGTTGAAGATTAGAAGCCCTAATGAAGAGAACTATTAGTTGATGCAATGACTGACATGCAACAGATACAAGCACACACAAACTCTTGTAGCAAGGGTATCCTAGCATCCTCGTAGTCAACATCAAGATACAAATAAGCATACTGATCCACATGCAATCAAGGATAGAAGATCTGCAATATATACAAGCTTTCTACAAAGAAAGATGTACGTTCCACATGTCACTTATGTGTAGATACAGAAAGACTTTAGTAAATGCAGCATCCTGTAGTCAATTTCAACATGTAAATGAATATATCTACCTACCTACATGCAGCAGCAGTGGATGTATTAAAAAACACAAAGGCCATAAAAAAATGCATGAGGAATATGACAAGTGCAAGCTCCTATAACTTAAAGCAGGAGATTCACTAGTGCACTATAATTCGCCTGCAGAAAATGAGTATTGCATGACAGTCTACCTATGCAAAGAAGCAAACAACTCAATCTAAAAACTGCTACACCACGTCACTAAATCTGTAACACTCATACGAGCATACAGAAGGCATCCATAAGCTGCTACGCCATGCCACCAGATTTGCAACACTCATACGAGCAGACAAAAGGCATCCACAAGCTGCTACACCAAGACACCGGATCTGTAACACTCATACGAGCAGACAAAAGGCATCCATAAGACTACAATGCCACACCACCAGATCTACAACACTTATACAAGCATACAGAAGGCGTCTACAATCAACTACACAATGCCACCGGATCCGTAACATCTATGCAAGCGGACAGAAGGCATCTATAAATATTCCATGAATACCCCCATACGTGCACCATAATTTGTATACACATATGTACACAAGGGGTAAATTCAGTCACAAAACCCACATGGGCCCCGACGAGCGTGTTATTGGTACACACGTGACGTCTAGGGATGATGCACGGAATAATAAATTTGAACCCAATCCTCCTAAGTGGGTAAATAGGAACCGACAAGGTTTAACAAATAATTATAAAATGCCCCTAAACACCTGCATGGGCCCCGGCGAGCATGTTGTAGGGATAAATGTGACGTCTATAGATGCTTCGCGGGTTAAAAGAGTTGAACCCGGTCCTCCTAAGCGGGTAGATAGGAGTCGATAAGGTTCAACAAATAATTATAAAATGTCCCCAAACACTCGTATGGGCCCCGACGAGCGTGTTATTGATACACAAGTGATGTCTAGGGATACTGCGCGGGTCGATAAGTGAATTCAAATTGGAACCCGATCCTTCTATGCGTATCAATAGAAGTCGACAGGGTTCGAACCATCAAATAAATACACGGTTGTAATGACTGATGTATTTGTTTTAATACATTCATATTAGGCCTTCAAGGTCTATAATCAAAAGAATTCACTAACAAATGCATAAAGCTTACGAAACCCGATCCCCTATTGGCAAGTTGATATGGTCGACAAGGTTCAAGCTTCAAATGAAAATAACCCCTTACACCCTAATGATGATCATTTTGAATGCAAATCTCAACCGGAGGGGTCCATACCAAACATTTCAAATGCCTTTCAAACTCCACACAAATACCCATAAAATCCAAAATTCCAGAAATCTCAAAATCCCAAATATTTAAAATTAAAATTATCCATCCATACTTAAAGCAAAATTCATCCATCCTCCGTAATAGTTTGTCGAGGTAGACAAATTAAAATTTACTTAAGCTCACATAGATCCAAATTTCTAATCGAAAATATTACTAGGATCCATTCTCAAACAGTCTTCTGCCAATAAGGACGTGGTACGTGTCCTCTGACTGGCAGTTTTGCCACCAAATGGCATCGTAGGATAAACGGTTATAACCCGGGGCCCTCTGAACCGAGTGATTTTGCCACCAAATGGAACCACAAATACTGGTTATGGACAGAGCCAATACGCTCCTTAGTGGCATCAAATACTTGAGATATGAATCAATAGGATATAATCGATAGGGTACAAAGCACTCTATTAGCTAAGGTGGATCCAAATTTGTCCCCTTAGACAAACATTCATCCTAGGTCTACAAGGTACCCTTGGATGAAGCAACCCATGGCTGCTGATAAGAATCCTTCTGTCAGGTTGGGTCGACTACCTCCTCTGACTAAGCAGACCAGGGACCACGATGACCCGGGACGACGGAACCATGGGAACTTAATCCGATCCATCATCCATTCCCCAACCATCCGCTTTAAGTGCAAGATGGTGAAAATTTCTATTTTAAATATCAAACCTACAAACTCCTATAAATTCCCAAATTCTCCAACCATTCCAAATGCCCAATGCTCCTACTATATGCCAGATAACACGTATCTCTATGTATCTGATTGACGTTAGCCTTAATCAAAAGTTCTCTCTCATTATTGAGAGGGGTAATTAACTATCGGGGATTGTGCCTATAGGAAACCAGAACTCATATCATAAAGTCCTCGCAAGATGAGGGCGAAATATCTGGGTAGTGTCTTATCTACAAACCCATCTGCATTCCAAAATTTACCCCATAACCTAATTCGTTAAAACTCCCTCGCCGAAGAAAAAGCAAAAGCAAATCAGCAGGCAGAGGCCGGGGCCGAATTTTTGGAGCCCACGGATTTTTAAAAAGATGACAGTCTAGAGGTGGCAGTTCGAAGAAGACAGTCAGGAAATGTTGATCAGAAGATGATAGTTGGGTGACATGGTGGGATGTCAAAGGGCAGGGCAATGATCATTGGGCAACAAGAGTCAAGAGACAAGATCGGGCAATGACATTTGCGAATGGCTATCGTTGATGTTGAATATCATATAGAGATTTAGAATTTCTTAGATCACATCTTGAGCTTATTGGATCTATCTCATCGAGCACTCAATTTGACTATAAACTCAAAAGATTTTGACATCATTTGATCATCATATTAATTCCCTGAATTTTAAGTGTTTGAGTTAGCCTTTTATGGAGTTATATAGGATCACTTTTAGTATATTTGGTTCTTCCTATCAAGACATTCATTTCAACTATAAAATTGATAAAATTAGAGTTCATATGTTCCTCAATTCAATTTTGAAAATTTTCAATTCAAATATTGTATCGAGATTCATGTTCAATCAAATGAATTTCATAGGATGTGTATAAACATAAATTAAAAGTTTTAAAAAATTTATTTGCCAATTTTTATTAAGAATACCCTCATCTAAAAATTTTCCCATGCTATTCTTAGACCTTTTAATAAAATCTTAAACAAGCTAATTCTAATTAACTTAAAATTGGCTTAATAAGCCTATCTATAGTCTGAAAATCTCAAACGGCGCTTAATGTTGCCACATAGAGACTCAAAATAAAAGGTTTTATTATATTATTAATTGCAGATGGCTGCGGACTTGGTAACCTGGCGGTTTTTATATAACAATAGAGAGACCAAACTCTGCTATCAGGTCAACACTAATAAAAAATCTCCAAAGAAAATCTTGCTGGCCTGTGCATATCCAGCTTTTGAAAAATACTTTACCAAAAAAAAAAAAAAATTGCCTCAAATATTTTGATATAAAATGAGCTTAAAAATTATTAAATTTATTTTGAGATTAAAATTATATTTAAAATTTTTTGAATAACATTAATTTAAAATAAATTTAATACACAACTCCCCTTGGCCTATTGGTTGAGAGCTTAGGCTTCCAACTAAGAGGTCCAAGGTTCGAGTCCATGTGTATGCGTTGTGTGTGTGAGTTTGCCTTAAAATGACCTAAATGTCCCAAAAAAAAAAATAATAATAATAATAATTGAAAAGCTTATTATCATGTAGATTTAGAATTTCTTCACATAATCTTCTTTTCATGAAGACATCAGATTGATGTGACAATATAACTTGAGGGCAAATTAGTCCTCATATATGCGCTGATCAGTTCGGCATTCTAAAGGCTTTTATAAACAATAATCATGCAAGTTTGTGCACAGTTTTTATTTCAAAGAGATCAGTGGAAATAACCAGATTCAGTTACTTGAAGACGCCTGCTGCAATATTTATTTATTGTTTATTGAAATGAAAAGAACATAATTACAA
Organism: Dendrobium catenatum; assembly: GCF_001605985.2. Taxonomy (NCBI): domain Eukaryota; kingdom Viridiplantae; phylum Streptophyta; class Magnoliopsida; order Asparagales; family Orchidaceae; genus Dendrobium; species Dendrobium catenatum. Next base: position 57,847 of record NW_021319223.1, read on the forward strand.
GCACATTGCTGCTCCTGTTCTTCAAACTAGAACTAACAATAGTTGAAAAAATTATTGAATAAAAAATTAAAAAAAAAAAAAAAGGTTGCTCTATTTCTCGGCATTTTCAGGCGAAGGACAGGGACTGGTAACATACCTTTCTGGTAGAAGGTTGTCCCATGAAACCATAAAGATTTGATCGGTGTTGCTACCTCCGCTTTTGATTCTAGGATCATCATCTTCTTCGTAGCGTTGAGTTCTGTACTCCAAAGCTGTAATCTGTTCTAACATCCAGTTATAGACGGTGCCTTTTCGGTACACATAAATTGTACAGTCATCGGCGTCCATGTCTTTCATTGGTCGGTATTCCTTCTCGAATTCTTCCTCAGGCATGGGGGTTATCGACATAGCTCTGAATCATTGAAAGGACTGTTTTTAGTAGTAATGGATGTACCATTTCACTGATTAATCGTATAATCGGATTAATTACAAGAGATTTGAGAAAAAAACAGGAAGAAAGACAGGATCACTGAATAAAAGAATCAAGTTCACACCAATATAACGAGATAACATCACTAAAAACTCTTCCATCCTTAACTATTCAGTAAATCATTCTTAGAGTTTCATATTTTCAATCACCAAATCCTCACTCAATTTAAAAGTAAGAAAATAATAATAATAAATTAAAACTAACTTTAGGAGCAAATACAAGAGATCATCTAACAAAAGATCACAATGAGTTATCCCAATAAGCATCGAACATAGGAAATATTAATTGGAGTGAATCCTATAACCTGCTAAGGAGTCAAAAGTTGCCCAAACCACAAAACGTGTAACAACAAAAGAATTTGCAGAAATCACAATGTGGAAGGAGTCATGAGAAGCATGCATAAGTATACGAAAAAATGAAAGATTTACATTACCTCTTGGATAATTATCATTACCAAGAGGATAACAAGTCGCATAGAAACTAAAGAATAATTATCATTAAAATTAGATTAAGAAAGTTTGTCTTCATCTCGTTGCCAAAATTAAAATCAAGATACTTTTGGTGTTCTCCAGAAAAGGAATGTGAAATGTTGATTTAATTCTTTCGTGGTAAGCTAAAAGCCTACCATGCACTGTTTAAGTTAATGAATTTGATCATTGATGCGGTATTTCATCTTTCAAGTATTTTCAATTACAATTACAATAACAAAAACTAAAAAATAAAACATAGTTTAGATTGATAAGAAACATAATTATGTAGATTATTGAGAAACCTCTATATAAATAATATATAAGCCAAATCACTCAAGAGCAATTCAAGCAATTCCGTGTATTCCCTCTCCATTCTCCCTCAGCGTTTAAAGTAACTATCAAATAGGCCGTTGTGCTCAAGTTCTATCAAGCCCAAAATGTTATGCCACATGGATTCCATATCTCAAAGATCATTTGGGTTTGTACTACTAACTTTGATAGCACTTATAAATATTCAAATTTTCAAAATTCATTTTTAGGGCACAACAAGGGCATGCCTAAGGGTAGGTCTGGATAAAATTGTGTTATGACAATCAAGGAAAGTCTTTGATGAGTGAAACATATGATATTCAAGTAGAGGCATCCTCAAGGACCTGAGGTTTTCCATTTACACCTCATTATATGGTTGATATAGCATAGTTCATTTATATGCCGATTCAAAGGGAAAACTAAAATTGATTAAAATCTTCGTTGGGTAAGGAAATTAGTGATAAGCTTACCACTTAAATTGCCTATAAAACCATGTAGGTCCACCTTGTTTTGGAAAACTTATATTAGGTTGAGTTCATCAACTTGGATCCAAACTTGATCTAATAGTCTTCCCTGAGTATTTGAATTCTTAAAAATATTTATGGATCCTTACTTTCAAAACAGTTTTTTTTTTTTTTTTTGAAATTTGGAAATAATAAAAAGGATATTGATAAAAAAAACTGAAATTCATAGGTTCCTGCTCAAAATTTTCCATACTATTTTGAATCATTGAGGGCTATCTTACTAAATTTTTATGATTTTGGGTTAGATAATCATTGGTTGATTCTATATATAAATGAAGTAGTTTTGATTTTCAAAGGTCATATGATGGATAACAATGTGTTGATGTGTATCCCTAAGTACAAATGAGTGGTTAATATCCCATTAAGGAATATTATTATAAAATATTTCTACTAAAACTTAAATAGAATGAATTTAGACAATATATGGCTTGGACAAAATAGTTGGACTTATCAAAATATTGTAGGTTAAGTATAGTACACCAACGTAAGTTCTATACCCTAGGCATTTGAAATGGTTGTTGTCAAATGCCTCGCCAACTCACGTTATTACAAGACATCATCTTAAAATGTATAATCTTGATCACCTACATAAATAAAATAAAAGATCATTAAATGACAAACCCAATATGGCTATTAGGTTGTCTTGCCTATCAAGTGAAATCAGAAAACCTATTTTCCTTTTTTCATTAGCATATTTCACATTGCATGGAAACTTAATGGCATGGACTTCAAAATTCATTTAGAAGGGATATAGTGGCATTCCTTCCGTAGGATATAAGGCTAGTTGTTAGGCTTTTTGATTTCTTGCCAAAATCAATATACCATCCCTAAAATATTTTTATTTATTGAGTAGCAACCTTCCATTTGACATCAAAGGATCATTGTGGATAATTTTCATTTCATGCCTCTTGATGGACGAGTTTTGAAGTAAGTTGTTTTATACCTTTGCAAACAAAGGGTAATTTTCAAATACAACAACAACATCAAGCCTTTGTCCCACTACGTGGGGTCGGCTACATGACTCCTTTTTCTCCATTGTGTCATGTTAAAAGTCAAATCCTCATTTAAATCTAATAAAGAAATATCATTTCTAATATTTTCTAACCAAGTCTTTTTAGGTTTACCTCTACCATTCTTAACCTAGTCAAATATAATACCTCAACTTTCCTAAGATCATCGGAAGGCCTCCATTTAATGTGAGCAAACCATCTAATGTGACTCTCTCTAATCTTATCTTCCACTAGAGCTACTACAACCTTTTCACGTATATGTTCATTTTGTATCGTATCTCTAAGGGTAAAGCCACTATTCCACCTACAACACTTAACTTAGTATTATGCTTCTCTTTTAATGGCCAACATTCGGCACCATGAAGCATTGCAGGTCTCACCACCATTTTATAGAATTTTTCCTTAAGTTTGAGGGGGACTTTTCTATCGCACAACAAGCCCGATGCATTGTTCCACTTCAACCATCCAACTTGAATTCTACTGATAATGTCCCCATCTATTTCACCATCACTCTGAACGATAGATCTAAGATATCTAAAACTTGTACTCTTATTAATGACTTGATAGCCCAAAGTCACAATCCCCTCACTAGGTCTATTGCTACTAAAATTACACTCCATATATTCAGCTTTAGATCTACTCAAGTGAAAACCTTTAGACTCTAAGGTTGACCTTTATAATTCAAGTTTATCTTCAACTCGCTCTCTAGTCTTATCAACAGAAGAATATCATCAGCAAAAAGCATACACCAAGGTACATCCGCTTGCAAATGTCTAGTGAGAACATCCATGACTAAAGCAAAAAGATATGGACTTAAGGCTGATACTTGACGTAATCCAACCGAAATAGGAAAATACTTGATCAAACCACCTTGTGTTTGAACACAAGTAATAGCTTCTGCATACATTAACACATTTATAAGCTTTGTACTAAATAAGAAATAGTTTACTAGAAACTAATTTTAGGCTCGTAAGTTCTAAAATAAGATCGGATGATAGATCTTACATAGGCAACTCTTACTACTAACTTTGATGCATTTAAGGATTAGAACTTCAAACATAACAATCAAAACCAATCACAACTATCTATGACCAATAAAAGTTCTAATTGAATTGTTAGTCAAACATGATGTACAAAAATTTTATTTGACCTATTAAATTAAAAGATTAGAAAATACTATTACCCAAATTATTCAGGCACTATATATCCTATTGATTAATATTCCATCTTCACAAGCTAAAATCTTATTTTAAACTAATTAACTAATTTGCAAGTTCAGAAAATATATATTAACAAAAGCTAAAAAATTGATATCTACAACATAAAAGTCCATTTACTATAATAATTTTTTAAACATGATACATACAAACACAATCATTTCTGCTTTCTTCCTTGCAAAGTTTTAACATCAACAATATTGTTATCATCTTCATTAATTACCTTGTCCTACCTACTTAGGATTTATTTTATGAATTCAAGTCTTCCAATTTTGTTGAGTAATAGATGAGATGATAAATCAATATTATGCATATCATTTTGCACAACTTATAACTAGGCTATCATAGGTCTAAATCTTTTAATTTCTTTTCCTTGGATGTTAATTCTCTCAACTCTTCTTTCCATGTGACTTATGGTGTGCCACCATAGGTCTACCATTTTGATTTATTACATAATCAACCCATTTTACTGAAGCATTTTAAATTCTATATTGTACATGCCATATCAAAGTATCTTCTACATTATCTTAGCTTTAATATATGCTATTCCACCTCCCTAATATAATCATTTATGATTATCTTTTACAGTTTATTGTGCATCCATCTTAATATTCTTGTGACTGCATTTAGCATAATTATAGCAATTTATTGCTAATTCTCAAATTCATTAAAAAAAAAGCCTAATAGTTATTCCATAAATTTTAATTTTAAGTTTGCATGATGTTCTCTAATCACATTGCACTTTGAAGCAATCTTTTATTATAACATATCATTAACCATTAAAGTTCAAAATTTTCTCTCAATTATTCAAAATTTTCACAACTTTCAAAGATATAATACTCACCAATACAATAGCATTTGCAAGTAGCATACTTTGATATCTAATTTTGAATATTCTTTATAAATATTTTCATAATAAACAAAAAAGAATATCAACCTAAACATAATTCTCAAATAGATCCCAATAACATATCGTACTTTGAATCAATTCACTATTTTAACATTCATATTTAACTACAAAAGTTATGTTACTTGTTCTTTCAAAAATTTATTCATAATAATCAATTATAACTCATTTAATACTGCATATCCTATAAACAATCTTTGTTCTACTAGGTCAAATCTTTGTATCTACAAAATTTTCTCTAAATATTCTAGCTTTTCACACATTTTAAAAGATATGTCACTTATCAATACAATATCATTTGCAAGTAGGTTTGTAAATAAATCGAGTAAAGCCATGCATTGAATTGTTCAAGCTAGAACATTTATTTTCTTATTGAATTCAGACCAAACATAAATATGACCCGAGTTTTAAAATCTAGTTAAAACTTGTTTATTATTCTTTTATCCATCTTAAGTTGCAATCAATGTTAAATCAAGCTAAATTAATAATATGTTTAAGTTAATGATTTAGACATATAGCCTAGTTACTAAACATAATTATATTTTGTGGGCTCCGAAAATTCGGCCCCGGCCTCCGCCCGCTTTGTTTTTTCTTCAGGGAAGTTTTAACTAATTAAGTTATGGGGTAAATTTTAGGAAGGCAAATGGGTTTGTAGATAAGACACTACCTAGAGATTTCGCCCTCATTTTGTGAGGACTTTATAATCTGAGTTCTGGTTTCCTATAGGCGCAAGCCCCTATAGTTAATTACCCCTCCCGATAACGAGAGAGAACTTTTGATTAAGGCTAGTCGTCAATCAGATATGTAGATAATACGTAGTATCTGGCATATAGTAGCAGCATGGGCATGAGTATTCTGAAAGGGTTGATATTTAAAATTGGGAATTTCACCACCTTGCACTTAAAGCGGAATGGTGGGGGAATGAATGATGGACACGATCAAGATCCCACGGTTCCGTCGTCCCGGGCCATCATCGTCCTTGGTCTGTTTAGTCAGAGGAGGTAGTCAAACCAACCTGACAGAAGGATCCTTGTTTGAAGCCATGGGTTGCTTCGTCCAAGGGGACCTTATAGACCTGGGGTGAATGTTTGTCTAAGGGGACAAATTTGAATCCACCTTAGCTAACAGAGGGTTTTGAGCCCTATCGATTATATTCTATTGATTCATATCTGAAGGATTTGATACCATTAAGGAACGTATTGACTCTAACCATAACCGTTATCTCGTGGTGCCATTTAGCGGCAAAACCACTCGGTTCAGAGGGCCCCGGGTCATAACCGTTTATCCTGCGGTGCCATTTGGCAGCAAAACTGCTAGTCAGAGGACACGTGCCACATCCTTATTGGCAGAAGATTATTTAAGAATGAATCCTAATAATATTTTTGACTAGGCATTTGCTTTATGTAAGCTAAAGAAAATTTTAATTTGTCCACCCTGACAAATTATTGCTAAGGATGGATGGATTTTGCTTTAAGCGATTAAATGGATTATTTCAATTTTAAACATTTTTGGATTTTTTTTGGGATTTTGGATGGAATTTGAAATATTTGAAGATTAACACCTTCGGTTGATATTTTTTGTTCAACACGGTCATCATCAGGGTGAAAGGGGTTATTTCCCTTTATTGATTGAACCCTATCGGCTCTGTCAGTTTGTCGACAGAGGATTAGATTTTGTAGGCTTTACGCCTTTATTAGTGAATTCTCTTGATTGTAGGCCTTGAATGCCTAATATGAATGTATTAAAACAAATATCCCGGTCGACTCCATGACTGTATATTTATTTGATAGTTCGAACCATGTCGACTCCTATCTGTCCACATAGAAGGATCGGGTTCAAACTCGAATTCACTTATTGACCCGCGCAGCTTCCTTAAACGTCTCGTGTGTACCCATAACAAGCTCGTCGGGGTCCATGGGGGTTTTTGAGAGCATTTTATAATTATTTGTTGAATCTTGTCAACACCTATTTATCTTCTTAGGATGATCAGGTTCAAATTTATTGACCCGCATAGCTTTCCTAGACATCACGTGTGCACCCATAACACGCTCGTCGGGGCCCATGCGGGTTTTTGATTACACTTACCCCTTGTGTACCTATGTGTATACAAATTATGGTGCATGTGCAGGGGCATTTTGGGATGTTTGAAAGGTCTTCTACAACAACCCGTAGAAATTTGCATTTGATGTAGTCACTTTGTATTTTGCTTATAAACTGCATATTGGGTGTAGAACAGATCTCCTATATTAGCTTGTAGGAGCTTGCATTCGTCGCATTCTTTATGCTTTTCACTGTGATTTTGGCCCTCGCAATACACCCACTACTATTGCAAGTAAATGTATTCCTTCATAGGTGAAATGTTGAATGCATAATGAATTTCCCACAATGGCCCATAGGAACAGGTATATATTGTGTATCATTCATCTTTGAGTTCTGTGTTATCATCAATGTAAGCTTAGGGGACCACTTGTTCATCACGGAACTTGCAAGCCTCGATAATCTTATCCATCCCCATTCAGAACTCGGTTGAACTGGACTCGCTCACTCAATCTTTGAAGATAATGATTTGATATGGCTTTCACTTCCCAGAACTCATATAGAAATTTGTAGGCAACCCCTGATGCCTTGTACTTCGAAGTTGATGGCCACTATTGTGAATCAACAACTTGTCATTTTCATTGCATTACTGAATCCTGACATATTAAATATGGAATGGGTATTTCGTATCAGCTTGTGATCATCAGCACCTACTGTGCTATCATCAACTTCGATTTGTAGATATATTATTGTATTTATATTACGGAATAATTGTTACAGATCTTCTGTATTTGTCCATAGATAGCACATCATATGTACGACAAGTCTCCTTTCGTAATTCATAGGCCTTTACATTCGTTGTAGTCATTCAATATCCATAGAGAACTATTGTATTCATTTGTAAACTGGCTTCATATAGGAGACCCTTATATGCATCTATAAGCAAGTATAATCCTTCGATTATTTGTAAGACACCATAGAGGCAGATATCTCGTGCAGACTACTTTCATTTGCAAGTGCGTATTTTCACATCATTGCACTTTGATTTTTAGTATTCATGGGTGAACCATCGACGAACTATTGCATTAATCTCCTTTGCTGACACTATTGCACTCCTTCATATTTATTCATTTGTCGATCTATTGCATCGCTGATATTTGCTTGCCATCAAGTTACATGTCGAGTTTTTTTTTGTTGTAGTTGATTGTATGATTGACGTAGATGTCATTTGCTCTCCTTCACAGGTTGACTCGGCTGAATACTCTAAGCTATATTTTTTATCATTCATGTATGCATGGAGACCCATTACACATATAATGCATCTACTATCATCATTTATAGGTAGATTAACGTGCTCACTTGCAAGCTATTGTTGCCTGCTAGCTGTGTTGCATTCTCCATCAATCACTTGATTGTTGCACCTAAGCATGCCATATTGAACTCTATAAGTCTTCTATTGTTGTATGGAGATCTTTTAAATCTTGTGCAATAAATTTGCTTGATAAAATTCACATTTCAGTATGACGACACATTAATATCTTATCGAAGTCATATGCTTTGAATGCAATCATATTGTTGCATTTTCCGATTAATCTTTGCTTGAGAAGAGAAGTGCATACGATACGTGTCTATTTAATTATCAATCATGTTTGAATAGTACTCCAATCAAGCTCAAGTTCAATTTAAATTTCCTTGCATTTAGTTCAATTGAGTTCAAGCTCTGTCTTAAGCTCAATGTGCCAGTTCAATTCAAGTCCAAGATGAGTCCAAGTTTGAATCCGACTTCGAATTCGAGTTCATTTCAAGTTCCATGCCATCATGAGCTTAATTCTTTAAAGTTCACACAAGCTCAAGTTCAATGTTCAGGTCCCCTGTAGTCCCAAGTATTGTTCAAGTCTAGTTCATGCTTGAATTCCTTGTAGTCTATTTGAGTTCAAACTCAATTCAAGTTCAAACCTTTTGTGGTTCATTTAAGTTCTAGTTTAGGTTCAAGTTATGTTCGATAGGATTTGGTCCAAGCTTAAGCTTCTGAATTTAGTCTGAGTATAATGTGCAAGTTCAAACTTTGGTCCTCAACTTATACATTTAAGTTCAAAGCAGGTCTCATGTTCACCCGAAATTTTGACAACCTCCCTGCATCTCCCCCGTTTAGGTGAAACTACGATAAACTGGGCCTTCCCACGACGCACAATAAAGACGTGTATGATAGGTGTCCTTAGACACCGCGACCGTGATCTTCATTCCCACCACGCGCAATAAAGGTGTGTATGGGGCCTTCGAGGGTACCTGTTTTAAAACACAGTTGGCTTTTCCCTTGCTCGAGGGTACTTATGAGTAACCCCGCCTCATCGTAGGCGTCGCACCGGGTTCCCATCCCACCACGCACAATAAAGGACTCAATAAATGATTTTCCAGTGCGCCACGAACTCCAAAATGGGGCTTTTAGGTGATTACCCGTCTCTTCATAGGCGCTGCATCGGGGTCCAATCCCACCACGCACAATAAAGGCGTGTATAGGAGGCTTTTCGGTGCGTCACGAATTTTGAGAGTGAGAATCTAAGTTTCAAAAAATTTAAACGTTTGCGGGGTCGTTCGCACGCATATCGAGGCATGCATTTGTATTTCTTTCTTATTTTTTGGAAATCTCTTTTTTTTTTAATCTCTTTTTTCACAAAAATAATTATTATTATTACAACTATAATAATAATTATTATTAACTATAATTATAATAACAATCATAATAATTATGATTACTATTACAATCAAAATTATTATTAATGTTATCAATAATAATAATAACAACTATAAACACAATAATTATCATTAATCAACCATAATCTATAATAGAAAATAGTGATGAGAACTATATACCTATTATTGTCTCGGCTAAGACCAGGAGAAGAAGACGGGTGAACTAGGGCTGGAGTTCGGCTAGGAGAATAGTGGAGATCTGCAATGGGAGTAAAAGGCAAGGTAGAAGTCGGGATGGGAAGGCTCTATCAGGGCATGGCGACTGACCGGCTTCGGTTTAGAGAAGAGAAGGGCGACGATCTTCAGGTAAGGAGCTTCAAGAGGACCGAGAGTTTGGGCAAGAGATGAGATCGGGATGGGAAGAGGTTGGCTTCGACTCTATTTCGCCTATGGGGGTCAGTCGGCCTAGGAAGAGAGGGAGGAAGGGAGGTCGGCTGCAAGCAGAGGGGCGACAGGCAACTCTGGTCGTTGAGATGGAGTCGGGTTCTCTGCAAGTAGAGAGGGAAGATGTGCAAGGTAGAGGAGAGCTGTAGCTGAGGTCAGTCGTGAGTTGAGTGATCGGTCTGGAGATTTGATTGCAGGAGCAAGTTTGCGTTTCGATTTGGGGTTGTGGCAGAGATCGGGAGGAGTTCTGCGTGTTGGAGTAATATCGAATGCTTCGTTTGAGTTGGGTATTTAATGACGCTCGCAAGGTCCAATTGAGGTAAGCTACGCATGGTCTGCTCTGAAATGGCGTCGATTTACAGAGGTATGGGGCAACTATGGCGACGAGACTGTAGCGAATGATAGGATTTTCTACGGGATTTTCTTACAGGTTTGACAAGGTATGTATTCTTTATTCTCCCTTTTTTGTTTTAACCGTAGAGGTCAACATATTTATAGATTTTAATTAAATTTGACACAGTTCATTAGGCAATATTTGAGTAGTTTGGAGGAGTTTAAACGTTAATAACAAAAGGTTTAAATCCACATATCTAACTATTTAATTAATATTTTTCTTCTAAGAGGTCTTGGGTTCAAGTCCCGCTCATGTGTTGTGTGTGTGTTTGGGCGCTGCCCCTAATTCGCCTCCACCCCCCGCGCCCCCACATAAAAAAAAAAATAAATTTCTTCTAATAACATACATAAATTTTAAGAAGTATCAGAAATAAAAAAACTTGAAGCAAGAATATAAATAAGTCATTAAAAAACTAATTAAACCTATCATAAAATGAGTATTATATAAAAAATTTTACTGAGTTATTTGTTAAAGAATGTTCATAAATATAAATGATCAAGTCAATATTCAAACTTTCTTATCTATATGATAAATCATTAAAAATTTACTTGTATTTGTTCAATTATGTAAATAAATTAATGTAAGAGAGCTTTATACAAATAAGTATTAAATTGCTTATTAAGTGTATTTGTTCACAAACAACCCTATCTACAAGTAGCATATACTATGATACCTAATTTTGAAAAAAAAAAAACTAATTTTGAAAATTCTTTATAAATATTTTCATAACAAATAAAAATAAAATATGAACCTAAGCATAAGTGTAAATAGATTGAAGCATAACCGTGAATCACTATAAAATTTGTTCTCCGGAAGATATTCAATAAAATGGACCCTAATCAAGGGCGAAACCCCATGTAACCCAGGGGGGGCAATTGCCACCCCTCAAAAAACTTTTTTAACTTATAGGAGAGTAAAAAATCATTTTTGCACCACCTAAAAAATCAGTTTTGCCCCCCTAAAAAGCCTTTTTGTCCCTACCTACCATTGATGATGTCCTCTTTACATTTGAGCCATTGATTCTTAAAGCTTGATTCATCTCTATCATAGATTGTATTTTCTGCTTTATCTTCTCTCAATGTATATATATTCTCTATTTTTTAATTGTTATGAAAATGAGTAGTAATGAAGGCTCGTTTTTCACTGCAATAACTTTAGTATAGAAATACTTTTTGAAAGTGACATAATTAGTGCAAAAAAAAAATGTAGGATTTGATTAAGAATATCAATTATGTATATATTTTTTTCGGTTCTTGCAATTTTTTTTTTTAATTTCTTTTTGGTTGAAAACATGGTGATTATTTTGATATACATTTTGTTTGCATTTGGAAACTAAAAAAAAAATTAGATCAAATATAAAGCTTTACTATCTTTCTAACATTTATATTGGATATATATGGAAGTTTTCTACCGATCAAATGTGAGATGCCAAAAGGAAACTTTCACTATATGCACAATAATTAATCTAACCATTATCATCCAATCTTTCAGAGTAGTTGTCCTTTTGATCTGATTATTGTTTTTAATGATATGGTCACTCTGGGGAAATGGTCTAATTCAATTAAGTGGGTTCATCTAATGAATTATTAGACTCAAATGAGATTTCATCAAATGATGAGATATAATTGAACCCTATTCATAAAAAAAATAAAAAATAAAAAGAATTACACCTTAATTATAATGTTGGCATTTGACTAAATTGCAGTTAAAAAATACATATTGATTTCAATGCACAGTAACGAAAGGGTGGAGACCGCCGTAAGACAAATTTTCATCTAAAAATGAACCAATATGACGCTTCAAAATTCTCAAATTTCAAACAGACGAAATAAAAATTAATAAGCAAAATTGCAAAATATATAGCTAGATTAATAAATCTCTAAAATACAAATTGGGAATGGCATTCCGGAGAATATCGCCACTTCCAGCCATTTCGTATGATTAACAAATATGTGGCCCCATCGCCCCATCACTTGTCAATCGAATGAGAGCAACCATGATAGACAAAGATAGCGAAGATAAGTAGAAAAACAAAGATAGCGAAGATAAGTAGAAAAACGAGGATACAGAAATGGAATCGGCAAACCGACCTCACATGAAATAGGTTGGAGACGTCTGTGGGGTCTATGTAGCATTCTAAGGCGCTGAGAAAAGCCTTGTAGGCAATGAGATGGAGCCCCCATATCATCGGAAATGGAAGCCTTGGGCGGGGCGGAAAAAAGCCGGAAACCGCCGCCGCCGACGAAGGGAACGCGTACTCTTTCCATTTAACATCAGCCGGCGGGCTTCTTGATGGTGATGACGGCTGGTTCAGGTTAGTCGATGTCGATGGCTGGGGCACATTTGCGGGGGAGATGAATCCAACCGAACACAAGATGGGCTCGAGGTCATCATGGCTCATGATTGGACTGAAGGTCGGCGTGTGCCAGAGCGCCAGCTTCTTCGATACCTCTTGTATCTTCACACCATACATCGCCGATGATTGTCGACGGCCGAAGGAACCAGCTCCGTTCAACCTTAGATATAAGTTTTTTCTGTCCTTCCTATCCAAGCGGCTTAATTTATCTCCCCTAACCCTTTCTCTGGTATCTGATTTTGAATTCTTTTTAGGATCGCTGTCCACCATCGAAAAGGCCGCGCGCATTGAGGGCAAGAGTTTGTTGCGAGAAGCAATGACGAAATTACCCCTCTAAACGGTTCGGGATCCTTAAGGGGCTGTTTGGTATCGGATTTACAGCGGGATTTAAGTCCGATTTACGCTAAATCCAGCCAAACAGTTTTTGTGCAGGCGTTAAATCCAGGGATTCAGTAAATCCCCGATTTACGGATTTACAGCTTAAATTTGGGACTTAGTAAATCCAAGGGGTAGCCGGATTTAGTAAATCTGAGCGGGATTTATCCGAAGAAGCGCGCGAAGGGGAGAAAGTTACCTTCACAGCCAGCGAGCTCCCGTTCTTGCTTCCGATCAAAATGTTGTAGCTTCCGATCAATATTTCTAACTACTATAAATCCTGAAATATGTTACCAAACAGTTTCTCTGGATTTAACAGGATTTAACATTTAGCATACCAAACAGTTTTCAAGATTTAACACATTTCGGATTTACTATATCCGGATTTACAGGATTTACTAAATCCCACTAAAGTTAAATCCCACTTGTTGCCAAACAGCCCCTTAGGGTTGTATTTTCTTTTATTATACAGCTCGCATTCACCCGTTGGTTGGGTGTTTAAATTTATGTATATAGTTTGATTCAACTCTGTTAGGGTTTCTCTCCTTTAAAATTTATTATACAACCCGCAATTGTAAATTTGTTTTTGCGCATGAAGACATTTCTTCGAATGATCTTCATCTTTCTAATATTCCACAATAGCCTGAAATTATCCCCTTTTCTGGTGCTAAACTAACCAAAGGTGTTGAAGATTGGAGTCTCTATTTAGTCGGGTATTCCATTGGTCGCAGGCCATATTACGAAGCTTTGCTTGGCGCCATTAAAAAAACGTGGAATCTTAAAGGTTCATTGTAGATGCTATCCCTTAGTTATGGTTTCTTCTTATTTATGTTTGCTTATTCGGAAGATCTGGATTTGGCGTGGTCTAGAGGAGTTTGGTTCCTCCATGGCAAGCCATTTATCTTGCAAAAATGGCACCCTAAGTTCAAACTAAAGAGGGAAAACCTTACATCAGTTCCTATCTAGGTAAAAAATTAATGACCTGCCCCTTGCATGCTTGAATTCGGAGGGTATATCAAGTATTGCGAGCAAGGTTCGTATACTCCTTGCTGCAGACTCTCTCACAGCCAAAAAGACTCGTCTCACATACGTAAGGGTTTGTGTTCTAGTGGATAGTAATGCGACATACCCAGAGGAGATTAAAGTTTCGTTGGATGGTGATGTCATTGGTCTAAAAGTTCAATACGAGTGGAGGCCCACTCCTTGTGAACAATGTAAGTCTCTTGTCCATTATTCCTCATTATGTCCTTCTAAAATGCGATCAAATGAGCTGAATTCGTCTTCTGAAGCTCCAAAAGACCTACCTCCGAGAGGAAGAAGCCATAGCCATAACCCGAAGAAGCGATAGCCCTCTTCGCAACCTGTCAAGAACCCAAATCCGTCCACAACTCCCGCTCATACCGAACCTATTAAGAACTCTCTACTATCTATTACTAACCCTCCTCCACCTAGAAACAATTTCAATCCTTCTGACATTTATTTGAAACAAGTTAATGTAACCAATTCAATAGGGTAGCCTCTCCATTACCAACCTCACTCGCCTCCCCCTCAACAGCTCATTAGCAACCACCCTATTGTCCCTCAAAAATCTCAATCTAATCCTCCAATTGAACTAGCTATCTCAATTCCCCCTATTAATTCATGTGTTTTAGCATCATGGCATGCTACTATTCTCAATCTCAACTCCCCTATGGAAGAGACCTCTATTGTGAATCTAAACTCAAGGATTATAATTTTGATGATAGAAAATATTTTTGACACTTCTATTTTTCTACGAATGCCTTGTCTAATAATATTTTAGGTCCATAAGGTCAATTGCAAATCAATCCATCTTAAGATTGGGTAGATTAGGACTAAGTCAGTTTGTAAGTGTACATCAAATATTTTTATCATTTCTTGAGTCAAATATAATAAATTGGGTTCTGATGCTAAGTAACCTTGCACACACACACACTAAGGGAGAAAATTCTATTTATTATAGATATTTTTATTTTTGATTATATCGTCCAGGATGATCCCAAATAGTCCTGGACGATCAATTAAAAATAGAAACTCTAATTAGGGCATCCTAGTTAAGGCATCCGAAATTAAGCAAATCGTTTTGAATGATATTAGCATCGTTATGGACGATAGCCTAAAATTAGAACGAATCAGCCACAAACTCTTTCTGGCATGTTATTATTTTTAGACATCATCCAGGACATCGTCTTGGATGATGTATTACAAATATACCTAAATTAGTCTGCTGATTAAGGAAAGTAATTACGATTTAATCGATCAATTATATCGTCCTGAACAATCGCAGGATTGTCTAGGACGATCATTTAAACAAATCTTAGTTTCTTCCTGGATGGCCAGAATGATGTTCTAGACGATGTGTATTCATTTAAAATAATCATATTGGATGATTCAAAAGTCATCCAAGATGATCAGTTATTTTTTCATCATCAAACATAGAAAGTTTGATCGAACATAGCGATGATCTGGACAATACATGACATTTTGAACAATTCGTACAAGACAATATTCATATCATCTTAGACCATTAGAATATACAAATCTTCTAATCGTCCAGCCTTTCCCAGATCATCCTAGCTAATTGAGTTGAATTTATACTGATTGTACACCATCGATCGTCTTGGACGATCGTTGTGGTTTGTTGCAATTTAGGGTAAATTTCAAACCCTTCTATTTAATACCTCATGTTTACTCAAGATTGAATCTTTTATTATTGTCCTGACCCGAGAGAGCCAAGAGGAGAGGGAGAGCTTGGGAGAAAGAGAGAGGATCTTATGAAGGTGAGTTTGTGAGGGTTTCATAAAGGTTGCCCAAGCAAGGATTCGAGTCATCTTCTCCAGTCCTCGTCCTTGGTTCCTTGGATGTTCTAGAGAGGTATACTTAAGTGATTGATCGAGGTTCTCTGCCTACTTTAAAAGGAAGTGAAAGGAGTTGGGTTCTCTGCCTACTACAGGAGGAAGCGAAAGAAATTGGGTTCTTCGCCTCACCGGAGTCGGTGGAAACGAGTTTTGTACAAGCTTCTCTTCCTTACCGTGTGAGCAAAATAAGAGTCACTAAGTTTAGTACAAACACGGAGGAGAGGCTATGGGAAGTGGATGTAGGTCAAGTTGATCAAACCATCATAAAATTTTGTGTGTTCTTTTTTATTGCATTTCCATATTTAATTTCTGCACTTTATTTTTCTGGTGAATGATTGTTTGATTTATGGTTTTAAAATATTTTAAAAGATTGTGATTTTATTTGAGAATTTTTAAAAAACCTATCCCCCCCTCTTGGTTAGTCTCAGGCTAGTTCATAACGGCTTAACAATTTTTAAAACTTTTGAATTTTGATCAATGATTAACTTCGATAATCATAATACTGCGGAAGGGTATTATATTACCCGACCACCTTTGTTTAATAACATACTTTTTTATTTTTGGAAAACTATCAATATTTTTACAATTTATTGACTATCGCATGTTGATGCTTGTTAGGGATGTGTATTTACCTTAAACTCGTGAAATTAATGGCATAAAAACTAAACCTTCGTTTATTGAATGGATTTTTGATGATATGGATTTAGCACAACTTAATGCAAAATATTAAACTATTTTTTATGCTTTGAAATTGAAATATTACATGCATGTCTCCACTTGTGTTATTGGTAAAGAAATATAGGATAAATTATGTATTACTTATGAATGGAAAAATAAAGTTAAGAAATCTAGGGTGAATATCTTACTGCATGTCTACGAACTTTTTTTCATGAAACCTAGTGAATTAATATCTGACATGTATACTAATTTTACTTAAATTATCACCTCACTACATGTCTTAAGAAGAGAGCTAACTAATTATGAAAAAAGTTAACAAAATTTTTAGATGCTTGCCTTCTTCCTTTGATGCTAAGATTACTGCAATAATTGAATCCAAGGATTTGAATACTTATTCTATTGATAACTTACTTGGATCACTCATTGCTTACGAGCAAGGAGTGAACCAAATACAATATGATGTTGGTGAGAAAAAGGAGAAAACTGTAGCACTAAGGGCCAATGATATGGATATATATTCTTCTAATTCTAGAATGATAATGTTGACTAAATCACTAGACAGTTCAAAAGTTTTCTAAGGAAGAAATAAAAATACCATCATAAGTGGAAGAAAGATAAGAGAAGCAAGAATTTTAAAAATTCTGCTGATATAATTTGTTTTGAATGTGGGGAGTCGGGACATTTTAAAGCTGATTATCTTAATACTTAAGGATCGCTCAATAAAGGAAAACGGTGAAGAGAATCCAATTTTAGAAAAAATATGAAGCGGACTCAAAAGACATTCTGGGCGAATTCTACATCAGACTCTTTTGAGACTAAAGCTGAAGAGGAGACTATAAATTTAAGCTTAATAGCAGATGATCATCTTAGTAAATCTAACCAAGAAGAGGTATATGAACTAACATACAATCAATTACTTGAAGTTTTTGAGAAAATTTATGCATCATATAGGAAACTTAAGAAATTGTATGCTAGCCTGAAATTAAAAATTTTAAATTTAAAAAAAGAGCATGAAGTGTTATTTAAAGATCACTCTACACTTGATAGCAATCACATGTCATTACTTGATGAGTTTGACGAGTTAAATAAAAAGTATTCTGAGTTGGTCATTGAGCATGATTCATTGAAAGCATCCCACACTGCACTTGAAAATATTTTTGAGACTTTGTGAGGATAAAGGGATTAGTCATAACTTATCAGCTCATAGGACCCCTCAATAGAATGGGGTAGCTAAAAGGAAGAACATGACCTTAGTTGAAGCCACTAGAGTCATACTTGCTAAGTAATCACTTCGAAAATACTTTTGGGCTGAAGCGATAAATACAGTTTGTTATGTGTTGAATAGGGTGAATGTTAGAGCCAAACTGGATAAGACACCCTATGAGATTATTAAGGATAGGACACCCAACCTTTCCCACCTCTATATCTTTGGCTGCAAGATTTTCATTCTTAATAATAGAAAGTCACTCTTAGGAAAATTTGACCCAAAATCTGATGGAGTGTTCTTAGGATATTCAAGTATGGGGAAATCCATTAGGGTGTTTAATAAGATGACATTGGTGGTGGAGGAGACTACTCATGTAGTGTTTGATGAATTTGATCTTAAGATGTCTAGAGTTGATGAAGAAGATGAAGTTTGAGAGATTACTCAAGGAGTTGAAAATTTGGAGAAAAATGTAGAGCCTTAAAACAGTGAATGAGTAGGTGAGATTACTCAAGGAGTAGAAAATGAAAATTTGGAGGAAAGGGTATAACCTATACACACTTGTCTAGAGATTGGAGATATTCTTCAATTCATCCTAAGGAACTGATGTTAGGAAACCCTTCTGAATGTGTTATAACTAAGCATGGACTTAGGAAGTAAGTGAATCACTCTATCTTTATCTCAATGACTAAACGCACCAACATCAATCAAGCCCTTTCTGATGAATTCTGGATCTTAGCTATATAACCAATTTGTGAGGAATGATGTTTGTGAGTTGATAAAAAGACCTAAGAATTAAAGTTTGGTAGGAACTAAATGGGTCTTTAAGAATAAAATAAATGATTATGGTGTGGTGGTTAGGAATAAGGTGAGATTGGTGGCTAAGGGATACAACCAAATATAAGGAATTAATTTTGAGTAGACCTTTGCCACTGTAGCTAGATTGGAAGTCATTAGAGTGCTACTAACCTTTGCCTATTATAAGGGATTTAAACTTTTCCAAATGAACATCAAGAGTGCCCTTTTAAACGGGGTAATAAAAAATGATGTGTTTATAGAGCAACCCCTAAGTTTTAAATCATGTTTACAAATTAAAAAAGGTGTTATATGGATTAAAATAGGCACTCAGAGCTTGGTATGAGAGGCTTAATACATTCTTACTAGAGAGGGAGTTTGTTAAGGGGAGCGTAGACACGACCCTTTTTCTAAGGAAAGTAGGAGATGAGTTACTCATTGTTTATATCTATGTTGACTATATACTTCTTGGATCTTCTGATAAAAAGTTATGTGATGATTTTTCTAAAATAATGAGTAAAAATTTTGAGATGAGTATGAGACTTATCCTACTTTTTATGGTTTAGTATAATACAATTATATGATGAAACCTTTTTAAATAAAAAAATACATTAAGGACATCTTGAAGAAATATAAAAGGGATAAAGCCAAGATAATAAATACTCACATGACCTCTAGTGTTCAATTGGATAAGGACACAAATGAAAAATATGTTAATCAAAAGAAGTATAGAGGAATGATTAGATCACTGCTTTACTTGACAGCTAGCTAACCTGATATAGTATTTAGTGTTTGCCTCTGTGCTAAATTTCAAGATGATCCTAAAGAATCTCACCTAACTGAAGTTAAGAGAATCCTTAGATATCTCTTAGGAACTTAAAATTTAGGAATCTAGTATCCTAGGCACAACACTTCTTTTAAGATTATTAGATAGTCTAATTCTGATTTTACAGGGTATAGGATGGATAGAAAGAGCACTTCTTATACTTATCAATTCATAGGATAGTCCTTAGTCTCCTAGTCTAGTAGAAAACAAAACTCTATTGCACTTTCCACTACTGAAGCTGAGTACATTGCCTTAGGGAGTTGTGTGGTCCAAGTCCTTTATTTAAAGCAAAAAATTCTAGATTTAGGATTACGTCCATACACAATTTCAATCTTATGTGACAACACTAGTACCATCTATATCTTTAAAAATAATATCCAACATTTAAGGATCAAACACATTGATATAAGACATCACTTTATTAGGGACCATGTTACCAAAGGTGATACTGAGTTATACCATATGACAACTGAGAATCAACTAGCTGACATCTTTACTAAACCACTGGCCTTCGACATATTTAGTATCTTAAGGACCAGATTGAGTGTGATTGATATAAATGCATGAACAAGATGCTTACTGAATTTTAAATTTTATGTTTTCTGGTCTGTTGTTTGTTGTTGTTTTATTTTTTTTATTTTGTTTTTTACTTTTCTTTTATTTTCAATTTTAATTGCTAATTTTTATTTTTTTTATGTTTTCATTTTTTTGTTTAGTTTTCTTTTTTTTTCCTTTTTTTGTCATTACTGAAATGATATTTTATGCCTTTTTTTTTTGAAAATTTGTTGTCAATGTTTGACATCCCTAAAGCAGATAAAGGGAGAAAAGTTATTGATTATTTCTCTTCCTCTAACTTCTTTTAACAGTGTAATTTTCTTTTCTAAAAAAAAATCTATCTCAAATTAACAAATGAACTTTACAATTGAGATCTTTTCTATCTTACTACAGTAATCTATCTTATATAAATAATATTCAAAGTCATTAAATCACTTTCAAGCCTTCATAATCTTGTCGTTACATTTATCATATGAATTTGATTCTATTTTGTGGTTTACTCTTCTTTATATTAGAGAGTAAGTTTTTCTTTTCTAATATTTGGAAGATATTCTCACAACTGAGAGTATTTAAAAGTTTCAAAAGGTATCTAGCTTGCAAAAATGACAAGAGGCATAAAATGAGCCAAAAAAGAAGAGAAACTGAAAAGATGCACAATGATCACCAAAAAATTGAAATATACATAAAGTTTATCAAAAAATTGAAAGATTTATAAAGTGTGCTAACCAATTGACAAGAGGCACAATATGAGCTCACAAGAAAGTAAACTTCATTCTCTTTCAAACCTTTAAATCTTTGAAGAATTCATATGTCACTTGATATTTTTAAATACTTGATTTCAAAATTCATGATTGCGATAAATTACTTTGGTATATTATTCTATAAGAAAGGTTTCTAGAACCAAGTTTTCAACGAATCACTTTTTCTTATCTAAATGCCTTTTTCTGAGTTAGATCTTCATTTTCAAAAGACAGACTGCCCTGCAAGAAGTCTGAGCTAAGGTTAACAGGATTGATTGTTCAATCGTTTTTTGGATTTTAATGTTGTTAACTCATTTTCTTATAAATTTTTAATTCAATCATATATAAAATTTATCATATTCGTGCTTTCATAAAAAAAAATTATTTTTCATTCCTTTTTTTATCATTTTTGTAGTATTTTTCATTGTTTTATTATTATTATTTTATTTTTTACCTTTTTTTTTATTTTAGGGCCTTCTCTGATCACCTCCTTCTTATGATCAAGGCCCTTCATACTTATGGATTATTTTCCTTGTGATATTTTCTGTGGTGTTATTTGTATCTTTTTGTATTTTCTATTCTATTTTTTTTTGTTTCGTCCTCCTTTTTATGATGTCAAAAGGGAGAGTAGTGGTAGTGTTTATGTTATTTCATTGTATTATTTTTTTTATTATTTTTATTTAGTGTTTATACCATTTATTTGATTTTAGTAAAATTTGAATTTCTTGGTTTACATTGTTTTCCTTCAAGTTATATTTCAATTAACTTCTTAAGTTGAATTTTCTATGAAATATTTTTCATCATAAAAAAGAGGGAGATTATTATAAATATTAATTCATGGATTATAAATTTGATGATAGCAAATATTTCTAACACTTCCATTTTCTATGATTATCTTTCCTACCAATGTTTTAGGTCCACAAGGTCAATTACAAATCAAGCCAGCTTAAGATTAGGTAGATTAGGATTGAGTCAGTTTGTAAATGTATGTTAAGTGTTTTTACCTTTTCTTGAGTCAAATATAATAAAGTGGGTCTGATTCTAAGTAGCCTTGCACATACACACTTAGGGGGAAAAACTATGTTTGTTTTAGAGTTTTTAATTTTTTATAATATCATCCGGGATGATCCTAAATCGTCTTGAATGATCAGTTAAAAATATAAACCCTAATTAGGGCATCCTAGTAAAGGCAACTGAAATTAAGCAAATCGTCCTAGATGATATTAGCATCATCTTGGATAATAGGCTCAAATTAGAAAGAATCAGTCGCCAACTCTTTTAAGAATGTTATTATTTTTTGACATCATCTTGGATGATGCATTACAATTATGCATAAATTAGTCTAATGATTTAAGAAAGCAATTAATATTTGATTGATTGATCATATCGTCCTAGATGATCGTAGGATCGTCCTAGATGATCGTAGGATCGTCATGGATGATCAATTAAATAAACCTTAGTTTCTTCTTTGATGACTAGAATAATGTTCTAGATGATGTGTATTCATTTGAACTAATTGTACTAGACAATTTAAACATCATCCAGGGGGATCAGTTATTTTTTCATCATCCAATAAAGAAAGTTTAGCCAAACAGAGCTTTGGTTTGGATGTTATTTGATATTTTGAACTCTTCGTATAAGACGATATTCATATTATCCTGGACGATCAGAACAAACAAATCTTCTAATCTTCCAGCCTCTCTCAGATCGTCCTGGATAATTGAGTTGAATTTGTACTGATCGTATTTGACGATCCGTCGATCGTCATGGATGATATTTATTGGTTTGTTATAATTTAGAAAAAAATTGAAGCCTTCTATTTAAGACCTCTTGTTTACTCAAGATTGAATCTTTTTCTACTGTCATGACCTGAGAAAGCTAAGAGGAGAGGGAGAGCTTGGGAGAGAGAGAGAGAGGATCATGTGAGGGAGAGTTTATGAGGGTTTCACAAAGGTTGCTTCAAATAAAGATCTGAATCGTCTTATCTAGTCATCATCCCTGGTTCCTTGTAGTTTTTAGAGAGGTCTACTTCAGTAATTGATTGAGATTCTCTGCCTTCTTCAAGTGGAAGCAAAAGGAGTTGGGTTCTCTGCCCACTTCAGAAGAAAGTGAAAGGAGTTGGGTTCTTAGTCTTACGGAGTCAGTGGAAAAGAGTTTTATATAGACTTCTCCACCTTGCTTTGGGAGAAAAAGGAGAGTCACTAAGTTTAGTGCAATACTCGGAGGAGAGGCTCTGGAGAGTGGACGTATGTCAAGTTACCAAACCACTATAAAATTTGGTGTGTTCTTTCTTATTGTATTTATGCACTTTATTTTTGTGTGAATGATTATTTGGTTTTTAAAATATTTTAAAAGATCGTGATTTTTATTTGAGAATTTTTAAAACACAAATTCACCTCCATTTTGGTTAACCTCGGGCTATTTCATAAGGGCTTAACATCCCTAACAAACTTTTAACCTCTTCCCCCGTTGTTAGTTCTTCTACAAGTTATGATGCAGCATCACCTCCTATAGCAGTATCTCCTAATAAGTTTGAAATCCTTCAAACTCAGGTGAAGATAAGCAAGCCTCTTGATTCCTTTGTTTGTGATGAAAAAGTATCATCAGTATGTGATGAAAAGATTACTAATTATAAAAAGTCTAAAGAATTGCCCTAATAATTTTCGTATTTGAATGTGACAAAAAATATGCTATGGGTAAGCAAGCCAAAAAATCCCCTTCGCACTCTTCCTCCTGATGTTTTTACCATCTATTGCAGCTTGGAATGTCCGGGGATTCAATCATTCTGATAAAGTCCTATGTTGCAATTGTCTGATGGCTTTATTTAATTTGGACATGCTATGTATATTGGAGACTAGAATCCATTATCCCTGATGAAAATAGTTATAATAATTTTGACCAATCCACCTCGGGATAGAATTTGGGTCAAATGGAATGCTAGTAAGATCATGTTGGCTATTCTTACATGGTTCAATCAGATACTAGACAATCTGATCCATATAAAACTTGATAGGGTTTGGTAAATAATGGTTGGTTGAATGTTTACCCTAGCTCCTACTTTTCCTTTCAAAGTCCTTCGTCTTCAGATCATTGCCCCATGATCTTGCTTTCTGGAGTTTCTCTTAACTCATTTCATAGATTCCTTTTTAAAAACTATTGGACTAAGTTTGACAAGTATTGGGCTCTTCTTCTTGAGGCTTTTTCCAAGTCTACATCTGGTAACCCGCTTTCATATTTATGCCATACCCTAAAATAGCTAAAATATGGTATAAAGAAAGAATCTTGGGTGAATTCTTCTATCATCAATCTCCATCTAGATGAGTTACAAAAGTAGCAAAAATACTGTTTGGAGAAGGCTCATGACAGGCTAAATGATCCTATTCTCAAAACTTCCCTTATAGATATCAATCGCAAAGTTTCTGAGTATTCCTACATTGTTGCTTCTTGGATGATTTAAAGAGCCAAAGTTAATTGGCTCAAGCATGGCGAAGAAGATCTTAAGTTCTAATATGACAAAATTAGAAGTAGGCAGAGAAGCAGTAAAGTGACTGTGAATTTACTTGCTTCTTATCATAGTATGGAAAAATGTGATGTGATCAAAACAATCATCCAACACTTTCAAGAGTTATATAACTCGGCCCCACTGCCAATATGGATGTTGGTCTATTTCTGATTGGTGATGCTTTTCCTGATTGTTATACTTATATTATCTATCAAAATGTTAATGATTTGGAAATTAAAAAAGCTATTTTTTAAGGGTCTTCCTCTTCGGCTCCGGGTCCGGATGGCTTCAACTTCCACTTTTATAAATCGGGATGGCACATTATTGTCTCATTGGATTTCAAAGCAGTTAAATCTTTTTTCACTATAGGATACCTTTCTAATGGTGTCAAAGCTATGGCTATTGCACTTATTCTAAAACATAAAAATGCAGAGTTATAGCTTTATGTAACACACTTTACTAAATTTTCAAAAAAATTACTGCTAATAGGCTTAAACCTATTATGTCCATGATTATCAGACATAATCAATCAGATTTTGTCAAGTCTAGGGTGTCTACGGACAATATTATTCTTGCAAATGAAGTTCTTGCCATGGTGCATAAAAGGGGTGACATTAAGTACTTTTGTGCTAAACTTAACATTCGTAAAGCCTTGGACATAGTTTCCAGGTACTTCCTGATTACTAGAATGATTCGGAAAGGTTTTTCTAGCTCCTTTTTTAGTTGGATTAAAGCTTGTATCACTGATGTGAAATTCTTTATTTTGGTTAATGGAGCCCTTGAGTGATATTTCACATCTTCTACTGGATTAAGACAGGGATGTCCCCTTAGCCCGTATCTCTTTTGTTTGGTTATGGATGCTTTCTCTACTCTTCTTGACAATGAAGAATTCAAAGGGATAGATATGGATTATTACACTTTATCCACCTTCTATATGTAGACGATGTGTAATTTTTGGAGACGCTACTTTAGAGAATTGTAATAATCTCATGAACATCCTCACATCCTTTTCTAATGCTATTGGGATTCATGTGAACCTGGATAAAAGCTTTATCATGCTCGCTAAGAATGTGCAAAATAAGGATGAAAGTTGCCAAGTACTCTCAATTCATAACACTAGTTTGAATATTTCTTATCTTGGGATTCCTCTGTCTTAAAGTTGCTAATTATCTTCCTCTCACTGATAGCATCACAAAAAAGCTATCTAGTTGGAATTTATAAAATATACCTTTTTAAATTCTATTGCATATTTGATTCGTGGTACAATCTTGCCTAAATCTATTATTAAACACTTCAAGAAAGCTTGTTCTCTATTTCTTTTTTTGGGATTCCACTGCTTGTAAGAATATACACATGGTTTCTTGGGACACGATTTGGTAAGCTAAAGCAATATGGGAGTTTGGGTTTGCCTTCCTTACCTAATATTCAATTTTCATTTAATTGCTCTATCATCCTCAGGATGTACAATATAGACTCCTTTATCTACTTAGCTATCAAGCAGATACATTTCCCCTTGGTGCCATGCTCCTTCTTTTGCTACCAGCTTTTGGAAAGCTGTTTTTAATAAAACTATTGCTACAAAGGACAAATTCTCTTTTAGAGTCACTTCCAATGCCCCCATCTCCTTGCATTAGTACCATTGGTGCTATAACGATAAGCTTGAGGATTTTTCGGATGGACATTATCTGCTTCAAGCAACTAGTTCAGATTCTTAAATTAGAAACTACATTATCGGGTCTAAATGGGCCTTACCCGATTCTCGTCCATCCTTTGCTTGCAATGCTATTCATAACATTATTATTGTGGAGAATTCTACCTCTTGGTTATTATGGGGAAATCAAATTAAAAGTAAGCATGCTGAATTCATTAATGAGTATTACTCCAATCTGACAAGTTGCTCCAGGTATAATTTGGTATGGCATATCAATAATGCTATATGATTCTCGTGTTACACTTGGCTAGCTATTGTTGGTGGATTGAAAACTGTGGAAGCTTTACATAAAAGAAATTTTTTTTCCTTTGACCTGCAGTTTATGTCATGAATATCAAGAAACTGATGCGCACTTATTTTTTTAATGTTCCTACTCTTTTGTTATTCTATCAGACCTCATGCCTAGCTCTAAGGGTCTTCTTCTTATATCCACTATTCTATAGCTTTTTTAATGGATTGATGGTGATCAAAGCATGCAACAGTCAACAAAAAAAACTATATTTTCTCATATCTTGTTGTTGTATCTACTACATATGAAAAGAAAGGAATAATAGGAGATTTGGGAACAATTTTAACAACAACACCACCACCTCTTTATGCATCAAAAAATCTGTCTTTGAGAAACTCATCAAGTGGAAGAATTCCACCAAATTTTTGGATTTGTTATAGCCAAGTTTTGCTTTATGCTTCTTGCTTATGTTGTAACTTAGTTACGTTGGTATCCTCTGTTCCGTGTCCCGCTGCGTGCTAGTTTTCTACCTTGCGTGGGTGTTGTTCGTTGTTGATATGTGTTGTTGCTTACTGGTTTTATGCCTTACCTGGGATGATGATGAGGCTCCATTTGCAGGCTCCCCTTTGGATGGTCTTCGGGCAACCAGGGTCTGAGTTATTCTCTAATGTGCTACTCTTATCT
Source organism: Dendrobium catenatum (assembly GCF_001605985.2). Lineage (NCBI taxonomy): Eukaryota > Viridiplantae > Streptophyta > Magnoliopsida > Asparagales > Orchidaceae > Dendrobium > Dendrobium catenatum. Next base: position 84,850 of record NW_021319223.1, read on the forward strand.
CTGAGTCCAGACTTTCTTTGGCATTGGATCTCTTTTTTGTGTTTTTGATGATTTATCTTTATGTATTTTGGTTGAGCTAATTTTTTAGCTCGTTTTGAGCTTGCCTCTTTTTAGTGTGGGGAATGTTTGGTTTCTCTTTTATATGTAATCTCTTTTTTATCCTTTATATACAGGCTAAGCCCAAATTTTCTCAAAAAAAAAAATTATGTATATATTATATGTATAAATTTATGTTTAATCACTTAAAGTATAAAAACAATAAGTATTATCTTTTGTGTTTTAAAGTTGTAAGTATTGCAAACCTATTTTCATGTCTTATATTTTGATG
>NW_021319223.1:85277-116122 GCF_001605985.2 Dendrobium catenatum
TGTTTTCTATTTATTACAAATGAGGTACTTCCCGAGAGGAAGGCATTGGCTCAATTTAGCAAATATATATCATATAGAGTACATTGCATGGTGGGATTTAGAAGAATTTGTATTGACACATTTGTTTGATCGGCATGAACATAGTCGGCGAGTGTGTAGATCAGAAGTACTATAGTCGGGCGACGGTGGTTGGAAGGACTATAGCCGAGCGACAAAGGTTAGTGAGACCGTAGTCTAAAGATGGTGGTTGCAGAGACTATAATCGGCAGGAAATGGAGGTCAGAAAGATCATATCCGGTGATGATAGTAGGAAGGATCGTAGTCGAGCGACGATGGTTGAAAGAAACCTAATTGGTGAGCAATAAAGGTCAGAAATATTGAAATAGGCAGGTGACGGAGGTTGAAAAGATCATAGTCGACAGGCAGCATTGGTGTACAAGTAGAAGTCTAGCGACGACTGATGGTCGTAAGTCTGATGACAGTTGGTGACTGGGTAGAAGTCTGGCAATAATCGATGGATAGACATAAGTCTAATGAAAGTTGGTATGCGCGTGAAAGTGTGGCAAAGGTCGGTATTTAGGCGGTGGTCGAGGAAGAGCTTGAGTGATATCACATTTCTCATCCTTGCCACTCTTTTTTTCTCTCCCTTTCCTTTGAAGAATGAGGAGTCTATTTATAAATATTGGGAGTGGCTCGCCCATAAATAGGAAGAATATCAAGGATATGTTGGGAGTGTTTTCAATAGATGATCGATATTATCTCCCTTGATTATGGGTCATTTAATGAGTATTTAAATGGCTTAATGAAGTCTAAATTCAATAATCTTGAGCTCGTTAGATTCATCTCGTCAAGCCGCTCTATTCGCCCATAAGCATGTAACATTTGGATATCATTTAGTTATCAAATTTAAACTTTAAATCCTCTAAATGTGCTTCAGACCCTAAATTTGTATCGATTTTGGCTTGGATTAGATCGAAGTTGTATCATTAGGTTCGTCTTTTGGAGATGTTCAATTCGATTATAAGTTCATTGAAATTGGAGATTGGATGGTTCAAGATCTAATTTTGGGAGTTTCAAATTTAAACTTTTTCTCCAAATTCGTGCCTGATCAAGATAATACTTTTGATGATATATCATTTGCTCTATATTTTTGAAAGTCAAAGTCAACAAATTAAAAAAATTATATGTGTCGAAGCATTTCAAATTGATCCAATTACAAAATTATAATTTTTGGGTGATTACGAGGCGCAACCACTCGCTGAATGTCAACATGGATATTTTATCGGGGTCGTGAACCAAATAAAATATCATTAATTATAATATTTATGTGTCCTAAAGTTGGAATATTTATACGAGCAAAAAATATTGAAAATTTTCATTTCATAACTTTAAAATTACTCTAAATTGACTATAGAGACTCCGTGGGGCTCTGAAAGTACCAAAATTGAGTTCGAAACATTGAAAAATAATTACAGGGACCCCAAAAGCATCCAAATTTGGCCATCCAGGTAAAAATTTAGGCTCAAACATAATTTGGCGGCCAAACTGATTGCAGCCAAACCGAACTTCTGCCCTGCCACCAGCCACCGCCTGACTTCTGCCCCACCACTAGCCATCGCCTGACTTTTGCCCGACCACCTAACATCGTTGGACTTTTGCCCAACCACTGACTATCACTGGACTTCTGCTCAACCACCGACCAAATTCAAACTTCTTCCTAACACCGAATGTCTCCGGACTTCTGCTTGGCCACAAAACGTCATTGGACTATCGCCCGGCCACTGCCGTCACTGAACTCTACCTGATCCTTGACCCAACTCCTTAAACTAATATAATTTCACTGTCTTTAAATTAAAGGATGGATCACACATTATAATTCACTCAAATTTAATGGAATCATTTCAGGTGTGGAACCACAGTTTTCCCTTTTCCAGGATTTTCCATGTAAAAATTTGGGTATTTCCTCTTCTATTTTTTTGTTAAATATTCATTCAATGCTATGAAGAAAAACTCCTCCACTCTAGGGGTGTAAGTGAGCCAGGAGCTTGCTCAATCTTGACTTAATAATGAGCTTGTGAGCTAAGTTTATTAAGTTGCAAGCTCAAGCTTAAACTCAAACTCGACTATTAAATCAGACGAGTTCGAGCTTGATAAAGTTTGACTTGTGAGCTCATGACCTAGCTCATTTTAGCTGTCAAAAAAAAAAATAAATATCTTTACTCGATTTAGAAACATTAGAGCCATTTAAATAAAAAAAAACTACATGATACTATTATTTTTTCCCAAAGTTGTTATTTTTTTCAAAAAATAATAAAGGTGTAATTTATTATTATTAAATCTACATTAACTTTTTTAGCTTATGTATACATATATAAATCAAATGCCACATTCCAAGGAAAAAAACTTCTTTAACTCTGTAACTTGTGTGTGTGTGTGTATGTATAATTGTCGTGCACCATGTGCATATAAATATATAGGGTTTAGGGTTTAGGGATAGAGAGAGAGAGAGAGAGAAAAACTATTTTCCAAAACTCAAGCACAAATTTATCAACATTGAAACAGACAATCCAATTAAATTATTTGCAAAAATAAAATGTACAAATAAATAATCGTGGCTAGATAAGAAATCAACATAAATGAATTTTGAAGTTCTAATAGAATCTATGTTATGAAGGTGGAAGTAAGAAAACTAAATGTATTCTTTCTGTTGTATGTGACAAAGAAATCAATCTTGATCTTTATTTTCTTCATATATTTTTTTTCAGAACAGAACCTAAAAAAGTCACAAAAAATACAAAAGAAAATAAAAAGACTTTGATACCTTTATGCTAAAGCAAAGTTCATATTTATGATAGAGGAAGAAAAAAACATATTGGTGGAAGCACACTATCAACAATATAAAAAAGGCCTTCTTTGCTCTCAAATAAATTCTCTTACAAACCACATAAACAAACTACCCCACTTTCAGGTCTCTTATGAAAGTTTGTTAGAGATATTAAGCCCTTGAGAACTAGCCCGAGGCTAACCAATAGGGGGGTGGGTGAATTGGTATTTTAAAAAATCTATCTTAGATCAAATCACAATAAGCACAAACCAAAATCACCACAGAAAAATAATTGCGGAAAATTAAAGTGCAGATGCAGAAAAAGAACACAAGGGTTTATAGTGGTTCGGTCTTCTTGACCCACGTCCACTCCCTTGAGGTGCCCTCCAGGTATTGCAATAAGTAAGTGTCTATCCTTTAGCTCCCACAACTAGGCGGAGAAGCCTTTACACCCGAGTACTTTTCACCAACCCCGGTGCGATAGAGAACCTATTTCTTTTGCTTCTTCCTGAAGTGGATAGAGAACCGACTCCTTTTGCTTCCTTAAGATGCAGGCAGAGAACCAAGACCTTTTGCTGAAGTAGACCTCCCAAGAACCTCCCAGGAACGAAGGATAAAGATTGGAGAAGATGACTTGGAACCTTGCTTGGAGTAACCCTTGTGAACCCTCTCACAAACTCCCCCTCACAAGTTCCTCACTTTCTCTATCTCTCTCTCTCCCTCTCCCAAGGCTCTCTTAGGTCAAGACAACAGCACTCAAGGTCTCATACATGAGAAAAATTGGATCCTTTAAATAGAATTTCAAGAACCGACATTATCGTCTAGGATGATATGACGATCACTACAAATCATGGACTATCGTATTGAACATCGCCCTGAACGAGGTTCTGGATGATTCAAAATTAGCTTGATTGTCCTAGATGATCTCACGATCGTCCCGGACGATTTGTTCAAATTAGAGGTAAATTGTCCAGAACATCGCCCTGAATATGATCTGGTCGATGTTGATCGTCCAGAAGTAACTAAGGTTTTTGAACTGATCGTCCTGGACGATATTGATGAAAGTTTGTTAGGGATGTTAAGCCCTATAGAACTGTCCCAAGGCTAACCAAGAGGGGGGGTGAATTGGTATTTTAAAAAATCTTTAGACAAAGAACGAGTACAAACCAAATCACCACAAAAAAGTAGAAGAAATAAATGCGGAACCAGTAAAAATAAGAACACAAGGGTTTATAGTGGTTCGGTCAACTCGACCTACATCCAATCCCCAGAGGCGCCCTTCAAGTATTTCACTACAATCATGACTCTCCTTTAGCCCTCACAGCTAGGCGGAGAAGCCTTTACAAACACCTCTTTTTGCCACACCGGGCAAGGTAGAGAACCTTCCTCCTTTTGCTTTCTCCTGAAGAAGGCAGAGAACCTCGATCACTTGCTGGAACTTACCTCTCTGAACCCTTCCAAGGACAAGAGACTCTAGGGAAGAAGAAGTGGAACAATGCTTGGAGCAACCCTTATGAATCCTCTCACAAGCTCCCCCTCACAGGATCCTCTCTCTCTCCCTCTCTCTCTCTCTTCTTTAGGTTTTCTTAGGTCAAGACAGCAACCAAGGATGTTCAAAAATGTTGAACAAGAGCTCTTAAATAGAAGAGCTTCAAAGGACCTCATTAATTGCAAGTTGTTGACTATATCGTCCAAGACGATATTGACATCGTCCTGGCCGATCAGTACAAATCTCATGAGATCGGCCAGGGCATCGCCCTGAATGCAAATTAGACGATTAAAAATTGGCTTGATCATCCCGAACGATATCACGATCATCCAGGCTGATCAGTTCAAATCAGAGGAAAATTGTCCAGAGCATCGCTCTGAATTTGTACTAGCCGATATTAATCATCCAGAAGTAACTAAGGATTTTTGAATAGATCGTCCTAGCCGATCCTGCAATCGTCCAGGATGATTTGATCATATCAATCATCCTTAATTACTTCCTTGATTTGTTTGATTAATTAAGGTATAATTGTGAATATTGTCCAGGCCGATCCAAGATCGTCCTGGCCGATTTCAAAAAATACAGAATACCTTAATTATTTATGGCAGCAATTTCTTTCTGTTTTGATCCTATCGTCCTAGCTGATACACGTATCGTCCAGGCCAATTTGCTAATGACTGCTGCCTTAATTAAGAACCCCTGATTAGATTTTTTGTTTTAAGCCCGATCGTCCAGGACGATGTAAATATCGTCCTGGCTAATTTGAGTAAAAAATAGAATATATAAGTCTCTCAAGTGTGTGTGTGGGTAGGGTTACTTTTCATTAGTCACACCAAAGATTACAATTGACTCAAAGAGGGGAAAAATAAAATTACAGACTGACTCAACTCTAATCTACCCCATCTTGAGCTGGCTCCATTTTTTCGTCTGATCTTTGATTCCTGAAAGGTCAGTAGTAAAAGACAGTCCAAGTCAAGTAAGAGTGTTTTCCAATCATCAAAACATTGTTTATAGACCTGAATTTGCAATAATCTCCCCCTTTTTTATCATGGAAAAACACTATGAATTTTTTTTTTAAAAATAACAGTGTAACATATAGAATGAAAAGTACAAAAAATATCCTAAAACTACTCCCCCTTTTGACATCTCAAAAAGGAGGGAACCATGAACAAAAGCAAACCACAAGATCCCCTTTTTTAAAAAATTAAGGCATGATGATGATGTAGCATTCCATGTGCTTGATTTTAAAAACTTGTGATTTAATGAATTAACATCATCAATAATCGAAAGAATAGTAGAATATTCGATCATGATACCCTTAGCTCGGACTTTCTCTTAGGGTAGAATCGTCTTTAGAAATCAATGACCTAACTCAAAGAATCAATTGGATATGAGGAAAAGAATCCATTCATCACTTGGTTTAAGAAAAAATATCTTATAGAATAATGACCCAAAGTAAATTTGTCACAATCGCAAAACAATCAAAATCAAGCCTTTGATACATGAAAACTTCGAAGTTTTAAAAGATTTGAAAGGAGAGAGGAGCTTGATTTTTAGTGGGCTCATTTTAAGCCTCTTGTCAATTAATTGTTGCTTGTGCACATCTTTTGCTTTTTGATATATAATTTTTCAATCTGGCGTCATTGCGCACCTTTTGTTGGCATCATTTGCCATTTTTATTTTTATTTTTTATTTTTGCAAGCTCCATTCTCTTTTATAACTCTTAAAAAGTTCTTAGTTGTGAGTATATCTTCTAGATATTAGAGAATAGGTACTCTCTCTCTAACATAGAGAAGAATTATCCATAAAATAGAATCAATTAACCAATGTTAACGAGGAATCTTTGAATGTGACAAAAAGACTTTGAATTTTATAAGTACAAGATAGATTTGTTAGTAGTTAGAAGGATCTAAAAAATCATATATGCTAATTCATTGTTTAATTGAAAGTACTTTTTGTTAGAAAAGGAAAACTTCCTGCCACTAAAATAGGTTTTTAGAGAAGGAGACACAATCAACTAAATATTCTTACCCATAAATGGATTAAAAGAGATGTAAACATTTACCTATACAAATTTCAAAAGCAAGACAAGGATACGATATCTTTCAGCGATGATTTGAAGCCAATAAAAAGCATAAAAAGCAAAAGCAAGCACAATTAAATATAAAAAGTAAGCAAAAAAGAATAAAAAGGAAAAGAAAAAAGAGCAAAAGGAAAAGAAATAAAGAATAAATAAAAGCAAATAAGAAAAGATGCAAGTTTATGCATTTATATCAATCACACCAATTCCATGGTCTTAAAGAGCTGAAGTGTCGAAGGTAGTGGGTTGAAAGAATGTCAGCCAGTTTGATTTTCAGTTGGTCACATGGTATACGCAATGTCCTCCCTTAGTCAAACGATGGCCTCAATGAAAGTGAATCGCTTAATTACATGTGCTTAGTCCTTGAATGTTGGATAGGATCTTAGAGATGCATATGCACTAGTGTTTGCTTAAAAAGATTGGAATGGTGGCCTAAAGGTAATCCTAAAATCCAATACCTATTGTTTCAACCAAAGGACTTGGGCCACACAATTCCAGAGCAATGTACTCAGTTTCATCAGCATTAGAAAGTGTAACAAAGTTTTGCTTTCTAATAGACCATGAACCAAAGATTGTCCTATGAATTCACAAGTCATGAAGTACTTTTTCTATCAACCTTGCATACCTGCAAAATTAGAGTCAGAAAAACCAATAATCTCAAAAGAAGTGCTATGTCGAGGATACAAATCCCCTAAGTTTTGGGTCCCCAAAAGAATATCTAAATTCTTTAACAGCAGTTAGGTGGGTACTCCTTAGGGTGGCTTGAAATCTAGCACAAAGGCAAACACTAAACAATTATGTCAGGTCAGCTCGCAGTCAAGTAGAGTAAAGGATCCAATCATACCTCTGTACTTCTTTTGAATCAACAGTCTTACTACTTGGGTCCTTATCCAAAGGAACACTAGAAGTCATGGGAGTATTAATTTTGGCTTGATTTATCCACTCCATATTTCTCAAAGTGTCCTTAATGTATTTGTTTGATTAAAGAAAGTTCCATATCCAAAATTGTTTTATGCTAAACCAAAAAGTAGGAAACTCACCCCATCATACTCATCTCAAACTCTCTACTCATTGCTTAGAGAAACTCATCACAAGTTTTTTTATTAGGAGATCCAAAGAGTATATCACCACATAAATCTGAACAATGAGCAAAATCATCTCCAATTTTATCTAAGAAAAAGTGGTGATACGCTCCCTTAACAAACTCTCTTTCTAGTAAAAATGTGCTTAAGCCTCGCATACCATGCTCTTGGTGCCTGCTTAAACCATACAAAGCCTTTTTTAATTTAAAAAATGATTTGAAATTAGGACTCTCAAAACCTTGGGGGTTCTTCAAAACACATCCTTTTTATTTCCCCATTCAAAAAGGCACTCTTGATATCCATTTGATAAAGCTTAAATATTTCTAATAACAGGCAAAGGCTAATAGCACTTAATGGCTTCCAATCTAACTACAGGGCAAAGGGTTCTCTCAAAGTCTATCTTCTTCTTATTTGGTTTAACCCCTTAGCACCAATCTTCTTTGTTCCTAACCAACCATCTCAATCATTCACCTGTTCTTAAAACCCACTTATCCCAACTTACACTTTGTCCCAACTATAATTTGTCCCTTTGAATCTTTCTACAAGCTCCAAAACTTCATTCCTAACAATTGGTTCAACTCCTCCTGCATGGCTAAAATCCAAAACTCATCAGTAAGGGCTTGGTTTATGTTTGTGGGTTCAGTCCATTGAGATAAAAGCAGAGTGGTTCACCTCTTCCTAAGTCCATGTCTAGTCTTAACTCCATTAGAAGGGTCTCCTAAGATCAAATCTTTGGGGTGACTTGTAGAGTATCTCCAATCTTAGTAAGGTCTGAGAAGGTCGAGCCCTTTCCTCCAGATCTAAATTTCTACTCCTTGGGTGACATTCCTACTCCTTCCATATGTTTGGTGACTTACTTCCTTCACCAATTTTTCTACTCACTAGTAATCTCGTCTAATAGTCAATCATCTATCCTCACTCCATGCTTTTTAGGATCAGACTCAAACAAATACTACATGGGTAGCTCTTTCACCATCAAAAGTTCTTTTGTTAAACACTTTAAAAGACTTCCCAACACTAGAATATCCAAGAACACTCCTTCATCAGATTTATGAGATCAAATTTTCCCAAGTGGACTTCCATTATTGTGAATGAAAACCTTACAACCAAAGACATGAAGGTGGGAAAAGATTGGGTGTCTCCTTAAAGGATCTCTAGGGTGTCTTTTCTAATTTAGCTCTAACTGTTCACCTATTCAACACATAACGAGCTGTGTTAACCACTCAGCCCAAAAGTATTTTGGATGTGAATACTGAAGCAGCTGGCTCTAGCGGCATCCACCAAGTCCGGTTCTTTCTTTCAGCTACCCGTTCTGCTGAGGGGTCCTAGGAGCTGAGAAGCTTGTGGCTAATCCTCTGTCTCAAAAAAAATCACCAAAGTTTTCATCTCAAAACTCTCCCATGATAACTGTGGAAGGTCAAGATGTGACAACCTAGCTTTTTCTGAATCAAGTAAAAAATGTTTTAAACTCCTCAAAAGACTCATTTTTATGTGAAGAGAATCTAGTCCAAGTGAACCTCGAGTAGTCATAAACAATCACAAATCCATAGACTTTCCCTCCCAAGCTGGCGTGCTAATGGGTCCAACAAAATCCATGTGAAGGATTCTAAAAGTGTAGAGGTGCTAATGTCTTTAATGGGGTGAAAGGTGGAGTGGACTTGCTTCCCTAATTGGCAGGAATCACAAAGGTGTCTTTTAAAAACTTTGAGTTGGGGACACCTCTAACTAGTCTTTTTGGGTCACTTTCCTAGGGTTTTTCATACTTGCTGACATAGTCTCTTGATGCCATAATCATGAATCATCATCACTATTTTAAGCAAAAAAGAGCACATTCAATGTTATTAATCAAGCATATAGATGTTTGTTGATCCTCTTTCCCTGCAAAATAGTATTGTTACTTAAACTTAAATGCATGAATTTTTAAGAATTCACAATGAAGCCTTGTCACAAAGTTGACTGGATGCTGAGCAAGGTTGTGCTTCAATCCATCTACAAGCAAATATTTTCAATCATAAGGTCTTGGAATTACCAATTATACTTGCGCCTACCACCTTCTTGGTGATGTGTGTCTCCAGAGTAACACTGCCATCAGTCCTGGACTCTAGCAAAACAAATTGATTGGTCATCAACAATCATATGTCGAGAACAACTGTTGTCCAAGTACCATATACTCTCACACGGCCTTTTGTGAGAGCCCTCCTCATCTTTGCATCAAGATTGTCGTCCTTGCCATCAAAGCACAATTTGATGTCCTCATCTTTTGTTCCACTCCGATGAGTTTTTGGATCAGAATCTGCTCAAAAATGCTTTTACTCTGATCTTGTCCTTCATTAGCTTAGGTTTCTCCTCACCCTTCCTTTGCTTGAGTGAATCTTTAAGTGCTAGGGCAATCAGTTCTCACGTGTCTGGTTTTCCTGCATTCATACAAACGACCATCAGAAGATCCTTTAAATATTTAATTCCTTACATTTTCTCCAATGATGCTTTGCTTCTTCCTTATAAAGCTTCCTGAATTGCTTGTGATTAAGGCAAAGTAGTCGCTTTCAGACCCAGTAAGATTCAGGAAATCATTGTGGCGCCTTCAAGTGCCATCCAATTTCTCTTTTTCCCTCACCTACATCAAGATTTCTTTGATTCATTCCTGCTCGTAAGCAATTAGAGCCAAGGTAAGTTGTCAATCGAATAGGTGTTTTAATATCTTAGATATCAGTTAAATAGCTAGTATTTGCATCAACGATGAAGGCAAGCATCTCACAAAATCTTATTTACTTTATATTTAAAGTTCTCGCTAATGCATGCAGTGGAAGTAACTAACTGATAACCTAGCATACATTGTCAGAAACAATTCAGATGGTTTCAATTGAAAAGTTCTAGTCATGCAACGAGAATATTCAAAACGAGATTGTTTTATTTCATTGTTCCTTCATAAGTGATACACAATTTATCCCAAAGTTTATTTACCGTTTTGTAAGTGGAAGACATGCGATGTAATCCTCAGACTTTAAAAGGACAGAAAAAATATTCAACACTTTTGCATTCAATTGAGTAAATCTCTTTCATTCAAAAAGTCCATTCGTAAAACAACTTCCTATTTTAAACATCTTAATTTACAAGAAGGTGGAGAATAAACCTTCTTTAAAAGCACCACATGCGATAATCAGTAGATTGTTAAAACTTGACATGTGGGTTCCAAAAAATAAAAAGGAGATTATCAAACAAGGGAAGGTTGTGTAATGTGAATAACCTTCATAGTGTTTTATTCTCAAAGTTAGCCATGGATCAATTAAAAAGTTTTTCAGCTTAATTTTTTGAACCCGCTTATGATACCCTTGAATAATTTGTTAGGGATGTTTTAAGCGTCTATAGAACTGGCCCAAGCTAACCAGAGGGAAGGTAATTGGTATTTTAAAAAATCTTTAGCAAAAAGCACGTACAAACCAAATCACGCACAAAAAGCGGATAGAATAAATGAAGGGCAGTAAAAATAAGAAACACAAGGGTTTATAGTGGTTCGGTCAACTCGACCTACGTCCACTCCCCGGAGCGCCTCGAGTATTGCAACTCAATTTCGTGACTTCTCCTTTAGCCCCCATGAGCTAGGCGGAAGAAGCCTTTATAACAACACCTCTTTTGCACATGCCCGACCAAGGCAGGACCTTTCGCTCCTTTTGCTTCCTCCTGAAGAAGGTAGAGAACCTCGATCTTTGCTGGAACTTATCTCCTCGAACCCTTTCCAACAACAAGAGACTCTAGGGAAGAGAAGTGGAACAATGCTTGGAGTAACCCTTATGAATCCCCTCATAGCTCCCCTAAAATCCTTCTCTCTCTCTCTCCCTCTTCTTCCTCTCTCCTTTAGGTTTTCTCAGGTAAGACAAACAGCCAAGGATGTTCAACAAATGTTGAACAGAGCTCTTAAATAGAGAGCTTCAAAGGAAGCTCATTAATTGCAAGTTGCAGGACTATATCGTCTAGGGACGATATTGACATGTCCTGGTCGTCAGTACAAATCCATGAATCGATCAGGGCATTTGCCCTGATATGCAAACGGGACTTGAAAATTGGCTTGATCATCACCGGACGATATCATCGATCGTCCAGGTCCGATCAGTTTCAAATCAGAGGAAAATTGTTCCGTGCATCGCCTGAAATTGTGAATTTGTGTTGGCCGATATTAATCGTCCAGAAGTAACTAATGGTTTTTGAAAAGTTCGTCCTGGCCGATCATGCGATCGTCAGGATGATGTGATCGTATCAATCATCCTTAATTACTTCTTTGATTTGTCTGATTAATTAAGGCATAATTGTGAATATCGTCCAGACCGATCCAAGATTGTCCTAGCCGATTTCCAAAAATTTAGAATAACTTAATTATTTATGGTGTCAATTTTTTTCTGTTTTGATCCTATCGTCCATGCCGATTTGCTAATGATGGCTGCCTTAATTAAGAACCCCTAATTAGATTTTCTATTTTAAGCCCGATCGTCGAGGACGATATAAATATCGTCCTCGCTGATTTGAGTAAAAAACAGAAATTCTAAGTCTCTCAAGTGTGTGTGTAGGGTTACTTTGCATTAGTCACACCAAAGATTATAATTGACTCAAGAGGGGAAAAATAAAATTACAGACTAACTCAACCCTAATCTACCCCATCTTGAGCTGGCTCTGTTTTTCCGTCCGATCTTTGATTCCTGAAAGGTCAGTAGTAAAAGACAGTCCAAGTCAAGTAAGAGTATTTGTCAATCATCAAAACATAGTTTATAGATCTGAATTTGTAACAATTGATATCATCCCGGATGATGTGATCGTATCAATCATCCTAAATTGCTTTCCTTAATTGTCTGATCAATTTAGGCATAATTGTATCAAATTGTCCAGGATGATACATGATCGTCCTGGACGATATCCAAAAATAAAGAATGCCTAAATAGATCATATCGGCAAATTCTTTCTATTTTGAGCATATCGTCCTGGACGATACATGTATCGTCCAGACCGATATCCTAATGATGGCTGCCTTGACTAGGAGTCCTGATTAGGGTTTCTGTTATAAACTTGATCGTCCAGGATGATATAAATATCGTCCGGGATGATGTGAGTAAAAATAGAAATTCTAAATCTGTTAAGAAAAGAATCACTCAAGTGTGTGTGTGTAGGGTTACTTATCATCAGACACTTCCAAGATTACAATTGACTCAGGAAATGAAAAAAGAAAAGTTACAGACTGACTCAACCTTAATCTACCCAATCTTTGAGCTAGTTCCGTTTGTCGTCTGATCACTTGGCCCTGAAATGTCAGTAGAAAAAGGCAATCATATTGTTTGCTATCATTAAAATCATAATTCATGAAACCAAATCTGCAACAATCTCCCCCTTTTTGATAATGGAAAACATTCCGATGATTATTTCAAAAAATAGCAGTATAAAAATAGAAATGCTTTTAAGATTCAGAATAAAAGTTCAAACATACAAACCTACTACTCCCCCTTTTGACATCTCAAAAAGGAGGAGGAAACCAAGAAACAAAGTAAACAAACCCCCTTTTTTTTATAAACCAAGGCATGAGCATGATGTAGTATTCCATATGATTGATTTTAATAATTTATAAGTTAATGAGTTAACAACATCAAAAATCCAAAAAATGATAGAATATCCGATCATGGTTACCCTTAGCTCGGACTTTCTTTTAGGGTAGAATCATCTTTTGAAATCAATGACCTAACTCAAAAATTCAATTGGATATGAAAAGAAGATCCGTTCACCACTTGGTTTCAGAAAAATATCTTTATAGAATAATGTATCAAAGCAAATTTGTCACAATTGCAAAACAATCAAAACCAAGCCTTTGATTTTATTAAGTGATACAAGAAAACTTCTAAGTTTTAAAAGATTTGAAAAGAGAGGAGAGCTTGTTTTTGGTGAGCTCATTTTATGCCTCTTATCAATTTGAATGGCGCTTTGCTCATCATTTGATTGTTAATACACTTTGTGTATTTATTTATTTTCAATTTGGCATTATTGTGCATCTTTCAATTTTGGCATCATTGGCCACTTTTATTTTTGGAAGCTACATTCTCTTTCAAAATCTCTTAAATAATCTTAGTTGTGAATATATCTTCTAGATATTAGAGAAGAAAAACTCACTCTCTAATATGGGGAAGAACAATCCATAAAACAGAATTAATAATCATATGAAGAAATGCAATGACAAGAGTAACGAGGAATCTTAATGTGACATAAAAACTTTGATCTTTATAAATACAAGATAGATTTGTTGTAGCAAGATTAGAAAAGATCTTAATTGCATATTCCATTCGTTAATTTGAGACAGTCTTTTGATTAGAAAAGAAAATTGTGCCACTAAAATAGGTTAGAGAAAGAGATACAATCAACGGTATATTTTTACCCATAAATGGATTAAGAGATGTAAAATATTGACTACAAATTTTCAAAAGCAAGGACAAGGTATACGATATCATTTTTTCAGCGATGATTTTGAAAACCAAATCAAAAATAAAAACAAAAGCACAACAATTTAAATAAAAACTAAAAAGTAAAGCAAAGAAGAATAAACAACAAAATAAAAGAGCAAAAAGAAAAGCAAAAAGGAAAAAAGAAAAAGAATAAAGATAAAAGAAATGCAAGTAAAAAGATTAAGTTCATGCATTTATATCAATCACACCTAATCTGGTCCTTAATGAGCTGAAAGTGTCAAAGGCTAGTGGTTTAGTAAAGATGTCAGCCAGTTGATTTTCAGTTGTCACATGGTATAACTCAATGTATCCTTTAGTTACACGATCTCTAATAAAGTGATGCTTAATATCAATGTACTTAGTCCTTGAATATTTGATATGATTCTTAGAAATGCATATGACACTAGTGTTGTCACAAAAGATTGAAATGGTGCCTACAGGTAATCCTCAATCAAATACCTGTTGTTTCAACTAAAGGACTTGGGTCACACAACTTCCAAGAGCAATGTACTCAGCTTCAGCAGTGGAAATGTAACAGAGTTTTGCTTTCTACTAGACCATGAGACCAAAGATTGTCCTATGAATTGACAAGTTCCAAAAGTGCTTTTTCTATCCACCTTACATCCTGCAAAATCAGAGTAAAAAAATCCAATAATCTCAAAAGAAGTGATGTGCCTAGGGTACCAAATTCCTAAGCCTTGGGTCCCCAAAAGGTATCTAAAAATTCCCTTAACTGCAGTCAGGTGGGATTCCTTAGGGTCAGCTTGAAATCTAGCACAAAGACAAACACTAAATATTATATCAGGTCGGCTCGCAGTCAAGTAAAGTAAAGATCCAATCATGCCTCTATATTTCTTCTGATCAACAGACTTACTACTTGGGTCCTTATCCAACGAAACACTAGAAGTCATGGGAGTATTAATTGGCTTGGCTTTATCCATCTCATACTTCTTCAAAATGTCCTTTATGTATTTTGATTGATTTAGAACGGTTTCATCATCTAATTGTTTTATGCTAAACCCCAAAAAGTAGGATAACTCTCCCATCACACTCATCTCAAACTCTCTACTCATTATTTTAGAGAATTCATCACAATGTTTCTTATCAAAAGATCCAAAAAATATGTCATCCACATAAATCTGAACAATGAGCAAATCATCTCCAATTTTTCTAAGAAAAAGGATGGTGTCTATTCTCCCCTTAAGAAGCTCCCTTTCTAGTAAGAATGTGCTAAGCCTCTCATATACCAAGCTCTGGATGTCCGCTTTAAACCATATAAGGCATTTTTTAATTTAAAAACATGATTTGGAAATTGGGAACTCTTAAAACATGGGGGTTGTTCTACAAACACATATTCTTTTATTTCTCCATTTAAAAAGACACTCTTAACATCCATTTGAAAAAGGTTAAATCCCTAATAACAGGCAAAGGCTAATAGCACTCTAATGGCTTCCAATCTAGCTACTAGGGCAAAAGTCTCAAAATTTATCCCTTCTATTTGGTTATACCCCTTAGCCACTAATCTTGCTTTATTCCTAACCACCACTCCAGAATCATTCACCTTATTCTTAAAGACCATCTTGATTCCAACTACACTTTGTTCCTTAGGTCTTTCTACAAGCTCCGAAACATCATTTCTAATAAATTGGTTCAATTCCTCCTGCTTGGATAAAATCCAAAACTCATCAGAAAGGGCTTGGTTTATGTTGGTGGGTTCAGTCAATGAGATAAAAGTAGAGTGGTTCACCTCTTTCCTAAGTCCATGTCTAGTCCTAACTCCAATAGAATGGTCTCCTAAGATCAAATCTTTGGGGTGACTTGTAGAGTATCTCCAATCTATAGGCAATGTGTGTGAAGGTCCAATCCTTTCCTCCAGTTCTATATATTCTACTCCTTGGATAACATCTTCTACTCATTCAATATTTTGGTGTTATACTTCCTTCTCTAGATTTTTTTACTCCAGTGTTAATCGCTCCAACCTCTTCATCATCCTCAACTTCAGGTTTTATAGGATCAGACTCATCAAATACTACATGAGTAGTTTCTTCCACCATTAAAGTTTTCTTGTTAAACACCCTAAAATACTTCCCAACACTAGAATATCCCAAGAACACTCCTTCATCAAATTTTGGATCAAATTTTCCTTAGTGAGACTTTCCATTGTTGTGAATGAAAACCTTACAACCAAAGACATGAAGGTGGGAAAGATTGGGTGTCCTACCCTTAAGGATCTCTTAGGGTATCTTATCTAGTTTGGCTATGACATTCACCCTATTAAACACATAACAAGCTATGTTAAAGTTCAGCCCAAAAGTATTTTGGAAGTGAATACTCAGCAAGCATGGCTCTAGCGGCTTCACTAAGGCCGGTTCTTCCTTTCAGCTACACCGTTCTGCTGAGGGGTCCTAGGAGCTGAGAAGTTGTGGCTAATCCCCTAGTCCTCACAAAAATCTCCAAACTTTTCATTCAAACTCTCCCCATGGTCATATAGGATGGTCAAGATCTCACAACCTAGATTTTCTGAATCTAAGTAAAAAAGGTCCTAAACTCCTCAAAAGACTCATTTTGTGTGAAAGAAATCTAGTCCAAGTGAACCTCGAGTAGTCATCAACAATCATAAAACCATAGACTTTCCCTCCCAAGCTGGCAGTGTTAATGGGTCCAAACAAATCCATGTGAAGGACTTCTAAAGGTCTAGAGGTGCTAATGTCCTTAGTGGGGTGAAAGAAAGAGTGGACTTGCTTTCTTAATTGGCAGGCATCATAAAGGTGGTGTTTAGAGAATTTCAGTTTGGGGACATCTCTACTAAGACTTTTTGGGTCACTTTTCTAAAGATTTTCATACTAGCATGACATAATCTTCTGTGCCACAACCATGGATCATCAACAGCAGTTTTTAAGAAAAAAAGATGCAACGCATTCAATGTTATTTAAATCAAGTATGTACACGTTGTTGATCCTCTTTCCTTGTAAAATAGTGTTGTTATTTAAACTTATAATGCATGAATTTGCAAAGAATTATATGATGAAGCCCTTGTCGCAAAGCTGACAGATGCTCCCCAAGTTGTGTTTTAATCCATCTACAAGCAAAACATTTTCAATCATAAGGTCCTTGGAATTACCAATTATACCTGCGCCTATCACCTTCATAGTGGTGTTGTCTCCAAGAGCAACCTTGCCTCCCTGTCCTGGTCTCCAGCAAAACGAATTGATTGGCATCGCCAATCATATGCCGAGAGCATCCGCTGTCTATGTACCATATACTCTCATGAGGCCTTTTGTTAGAACTTACCTACACAATCATCAAATGTCAGATTTAGGAACCCAAGTAGGTTTGGGTTCCTTCTTATGAAAAGTAGAATGCAATGCATGTGTGTTATACTATGAATCATGCAATTTGGGTCTCCACACCCAATGTGTAATATGGTGGATAGTGCAAGTGTGTGAGATGTGTCCTAGCATGCCACATGAAAAACATCTAACTCCGGGAAAAGGATTTCTTAAATGGTTTGGGTAGTAATGCCTCTTCCTAGGTTTTGGCTTTTGATCAAGTGTGGGTGACATCCGAGTTTTCTTAAGTGTATCCAATTCATTTTGAATCCTCATGTTAGTACTTTTTAACGCATCATTATCAATCCTCAAATTTTTCTTTATCTCTTTAGATTTTTTAAAATCTGCTTCAAGTGAGGTGTGTGAAACTTTTAATGAATCATGTTCTTCAATTAATTCAAAATGCTTTTTATTTAACTCATCAAATTCATCAAGAAGAGCCATATGATTTGAATCAATTATTGAGTGATCTTTAGTCAAAATTCCATGCTCTTTTTGTAAATTCAAAAATTTTAATTTCAAGCTAGCATGTATTTTCTTAAGTTTCCTATATGATACATGAATTTTTTCAGAAATTTAAAGGAGTTGCTCGTAGGATAGTTCACATACCTCTTCTTGATCAAGATGATCGTCTGCCATTAAGCACAAGTTTGTTGTTTCATCTTCAGGTTCAGTCTCCAATGAATCAGATGCAGAATCCGCCCAAAAGGCTTTTTAAAGTCTCTTTTTATCATTACTAAACTTGGGTTTCTCCTCACCCTTTTCTTTTCTTGAGTGAGCCTTGAGTATAGGGCAATCAGCTTTCACATGTCCAGAATTCCTACATTCAAAACAAACCATATCATTAGAACTCTTAAAATTTTTGTTTCCCTTACCCTTTCTCCACTTTTGATGATACTTTTGCTTCTTCCTTAGAAAGCTTTTGAATTACCTTGTGATTAAGGCAAAGTCTTCAGACCCGGAAGAGTCAGAGTTTATGTTGTTGGCCTTTAGTGCCACTGTTTTCTCCTTTATTTTCTCACCTGCATTAAGATTTCTTTGATTCACCCCTTGCTCGTAAGCAATGAGTGAGCCAAGTAAGTTATTAATCGAATAAGTATTCAAATCCTTAGATTCAGTGATTGTAGTGATTTTAGCATCAAAAGAGGAAGGAAAGCATCTTAAAATTTTGTTCACTTTTTCATAGTTTGAAAGTTCTCTTCCTAAGGCATGTAAAGATGTTACAATTTGAGTAAACCTTGTATACATATCAGAAATTGATTCAGAAGATTTCATATGAAAAAGCTCATAATCATGCAAGAGAATATTCAAATGAGATTGCTTAACTTCATTGTTTCCTTCATAAGTAATGCACAACCTATCCCAAATCTCTTTTCTAGTATAGCAAGTAGAAACACGCATGTAATCTTCAGATTTTAAAGCACAGAAAAAATAATTCAAACACTTTACATTAAGTTGAGCTAAATCTTTTTCATCAAAAGTCCATTCAGTAAAAGGCACTTCAATTTTAATTTCGTTAAGTTCCCGAGAAGGTGGAGAATATCCTTCTTTAATAAGCATCCACATGCGATAGTCAGTTGAATGTTAAAAAGTAGACATGCGAGTTTTCCAAAAATCAAAAAGAAATGTTATCAAATAAAGGAGATCGTTCAATAGAATATCCTTCAATTGTATTATGATTCCCAAAGTTAGCCATGGATCAAAATTCAAAATGTTTTCAAACTCAGTTTTTATGAATCCCGCTCTGATACCACTCGAAAGTTCGTTACGGATGTTAAGCCCTTGAGAACTAGCCCAAGACTAACTAAGAGGGGGGTGAATTGGTATTTTAAAAAATCTTTCTTAGATCAATAAGCACAAATCAAAATTACCATAGAAAAATAATTGCATAAAATTAAAGTGCAGAAGCAGAAAAAGAACAAAAGGGTTTATGGTGGTTCGGTCAACTTGACCTACGCCCACTCCCTGGAGGCGCCCTTCAAGTATTGCACTAAGTAAGTGTCTCTCCTTTAGCTCCCACAGCTAGGCGGAGAAGCCTTTACACCCGACTCCTTTTCACCAACCCCGGTGCGGTAGAGAACTAACTCCTTTTGCTTCCTCCTGAAGCGGGCAGAGAACCCGGACCTTTTGCTGAAGTAGACCTCCCAAGAATCTCTCAAGAATGAAGGATGAAGATCGAAGAAGACGACTTGGAACCTTGCTTGGAGTAACCCTTATGAACCCTCTCACAAACTCCCCCTCAAAAGTTCCTCTCTCTCTCCCTCTCCCAATGCTCTCTTAGGTCAAGACAGCAGCACTCAAGGTCTCATACATGAGAAAAATTAGATCCTTTAAATAGAATTTCAAGAACCGATATTATCGTCCAGGATGATATTGATATCGTCCTGGACGATCTGTACAAATCGTGGACTATCGTACTGAACATCGCCCTGAATGGGGTTCTGAACGATTCAAAATTAGCTTGATCATCTCGGACGATCTCACGATCATCCCGGACGATTAGTTCAAATCAGAGGTAAATTATCCAGAACATCGCCCTGAATATGATCTGGCCGATGTTGATCATCCTAAAGCAACTAAGGTTTTTGAACTGATCATACCGGACGATATTGATATCGTCCCGGATGATTTGATCGTATCAATCATCCTTAATTTCTTTCCTTAATTGTCTGATCAATTTAGGCATAATTGTATCAAATTGTCTAGGATGATACATGATCGTCCTGGCCGATATCCAAAAATAAAGAATGCCTAAATAGATCATGTTGAAAAATTCTTTCTGTTTTGAGCATAGCGTCATGGCCGATACATGTATCGTCCAGGCTGATATCCTAATGACGGCTGCCTTGACTAGGAGTCCTGATTAGGGTTTCTGTTTTAAACCTGAGCGTCAAGGATGATATAAATATCGTCCGGGACGATGTGAGTAAAAATAGAAATTCTAAATTAGTTGAGAAAAGAATCACTCAAGTGTTTGTGTAAGGTTACTTAGCATCAGACACTTCCAAGATTATAATTGACTCAAGAAAGGGAAAAGAAAAGTTACAGACTGACTCAACCCTAATCTACCCAATCTTTGAGCTGGTTCCGTTTGTCGTCTGATCTCTTGGCCCTGAAATGTCAGTAGAAAAAGGTAGTCGTATTATTTGTTATCATAAAAACCATAATTCATGAAACCAAATCTGCAACATCTTACAAATATATGGAACTATCAAGCAAATCTTGAGATATATAATGTAGCTGAAAGATTTAACGATAATAAAACAAAGCAAAGCGATTCATAAATAGAAAGCATCAAATAGAATCAAAATAAGCTTATATAAAGTGATAATTAAATAGAAAGCATCAAACATAATCAATATAATTGAGCCTATAATAAAATATAAAAAAAGTCAATGAATTTAAAGAAGTTTAAAGTATGCATAAACCAAGCTCAATACATAGTTGTATTGTTTAATACAAATGAGTTTCTTAGGAAAGTTTACAATGAATAAAAAATAAACAGGGATGAAGGCTAATTACCAATTCCCTATTATGAATAAGCTTACTAAAACAACTTTGTGAAGATCTCATTTCTTTGTTAAAGCAAAAGTATAAAGGCAGCAAAAATGTATCTTATTTTAATGGTGGAAGAGAGATTTTTAAGTAATTCAATGCCTAATTTTTTAAACTTATTTATGCATGCAAATATGTATGTATATAGTGAGGGACATATACTTTGACCAAGAAAATGATCTAACTATCTTTTACAAGAAGGCAAGCACATGGATCTCTCCTTACACATAATAATCATACTTATCCCATATTTTGTAAACTAAGGTCATAAACTTTTTTTTCATATATAGCGGCAAGGGCTTAAATCCTATCTAATAACCATGGTTATCGTACATTTGTTTCAAGAGAGATAATAGTTAGTTGTTAAAATCCATTATATGAAAGTGAAAATTCTCTTTCCCAATTAGCTCAATTCAAGCTATAAATAAGAAAGAAAATTAGCAGTAAATTCCTATGAGTTTTCTATTGAAAACATGATTCAAATACTATGATTTTGATAATAACAAACATGACTGTGGCTGTTACTATTTTCTCTTGTTTTTATGATTTTTTTGTACTAATATTTGAGGAAATCAATCCACTGTTCAATTGCAATTCTAATCAGCTTAACACATGTAGACTAGGGCTACAGTTGGTTTTCATTTTATTATATATTTTCTCCTTTCTTGAGTCTTATCATGTAATTGTGTGGATATCATTGCTGAGTAATCTTGCACACACACAGGGGGAGAGATAAAAATATTTTTGAGAGTCTTTTTTTTAAGTAATTCGTATTATATAATATTGGTTTTGTACTATACGAAGTAATTCATAATGTATGATTTTAACCATACTGTACAATGTGTTGTGCTCTATCAAAACCCTAGTAGCTAAAGGTTAGGAAAAGATACTAATTTTATACTGATCGTATAATATGATTTGATTCATACTATACTCCCTAATTAAAATCTTTCTTAATTAATCATGTGATATCATGCAATCAAATCATGGATAATTATTGTGATTGATCATATTGTATGATCACTCATGTACGAAATTGGTCATCCCATGGATCTTACCAAATGAAATCCATGATTTTTGTACTTATTATACCATACAATACTCAAAGTACTGGACAATCACCCGTGTATAAAGATGGCCGTCCAAAGAATCATCCCAAACATAAAGAAGGAATTTCTATAAATCATATCGTACAATATTTGGATCATACTATACGATGTCTTATGAAAGTTGAACAATTTATATGAATGATCTTGCAAGACGAGTCTGTGTTGAACTGAACATATCGTAAGTTATGTGTATTATATTATACGAATAGAAGATCTTCTATAATTTAGGTTTTTTTTAAGCCCACTATTTAAAGATTTCTAATACTCTTATGAGAAATCTTTTCATCTTAGGTTGACCTGAGAAAGGGCTTAAAGAAGGAAGAGATGAGAGCTTTTAGAGAGCGAGATCCTTGTGAAGGGTAGAGGTGAGGGATTCATAAAGGTTGCTTCGAGCAATGTTTCCATTATATTTGTGAAGCTTCTTCCATAGTTCCTTGGTAGCTATGGAGAGATCTTCATCGACATCAGATCGAAGGTTCTCTACCTACTCCAGGAAGGAATAAAAAGATTTTCCAGGTTCTCTGCTTACTCTAGGAGGGAAAAAAAGGATTTCCAGGGTCTCTATCTACTCCAGGAGGGGGTAAAAGGATTAAAGTTACTCTATCTATTTGAGTCAGTGAAAAGATTTTGTAAGGGCTTCTCCTCCTTGCTATGGGGGAAAAAAGGAGAGACATTACTTTTAATGCATTACGTGAAAAAAAGGTTTCCGAGTAGTGGATATAGGTCAAGTTGACTGAACCACTATAAATCTGGTGTTCTTTTTCTATTTATTTTTACATATTTAATTTCCATATTATTCTATGATTTGTTCTATGGTTAAACTACTAATTTTTTATTATAAAATTAGTGTTGTTTTTGCATAAATTATTTATTTTAAATATTCAAAAAGATTTTCTTGTTTTTCTTAATATTTTTTTTAATAACTAATTTATCTCCCCCCCCTCGCTTTTTTGGTTAAGCTCAGGATTGATCATAAAATTTTAACAACCATCATATGCAATCACTAGAGCACCTCTATTTGATAATATTTCTTCCAATTTTTAGAAAACTTGCATTTCCACCTTTTTACAATCAATTGTGTTGCAAATCTAAATCCTAGAACTATGATTTTAAAGATAGCAAAACTTTCTTGTTTCTTTATCATTACTCTTATTGCATATATTTTTGCTTGTGATACTTACTAACCTTTTAGGTCGATAAGATCACTTGCAAGCGAATCAGCTCAAGATCGGATAGATTATGGTTGAGTTAGTCTATAACTTCATGTTCAAAGTACCATTTTACTTTTCTTGAGTCAAGTCATGTTTAGGTGAACCTTAAGCTAAGTAACCTTGTACACACACACACTTAGTGAGACAAATATGGTGAGTTAGAGAATTCTCTATTTTTTAACCAAATCATACAAAATAAGTTCAATTTGTATTTGACGAATAGTTAAAAATAGAAACACTAATTAGGGTATCCTAATTTTGAGAGTGATTAAACTAATTATACTATATGATCCCTATCATCTAGGACAATCAATTCATATCATAAAAATAGCTGCCAATTATAATTTAGAAAATATTTCAATTTTTAAATTTTGTGCTTATCACACAGGACAATATTGATCTTCCTGGAAAATTTTGGACAATTATTCCTAAAATAATCTAGTTTAGGAGAACAAGTATAAGAAAACATAATTTGATACAATCACATAGGAAGATCGGTGATGATTGTCTTGGATGACAAAAAATATGTTTTGTATGATAAGAGATCGCTAGCTATCATACCAGATAAATACCATAATTTTCAACTAATCATCTAGGAAGATTTACCCCTATTGTACAGGATGACAAAGAAGTGCATGGGATGATAAGGCACCACCAGGCATCGTACAAGATATAGTTTAATTCTTTGATACTAATCATCCAGGATGGTATTTGTATATTCTAGGACAATCAGCCTACTTTACTTTACCTAATTGTATAGGGAAATGCCATTCGTGCTGGCTAAAAGGGTTGTTTTTGTACTAATCGTACAAAACGATGGATAATTAGTTGCGTAAAATTAAAAATTAGGGCTTCTTATGGAGGCTCTCTATTTAAGCTCTCAAATTATATTTTAAGAAAATCGTTTGTTGTGGAGTTAATCTAAGAGGGATCATAGAGAAGGAAGAGTGAGAGCTTGAGAGAGAGAGAGAGAGAGAGAGAGAGAGATCTTTGTGATAGAGAGTTTTTGAGGGAATCACAAAGATTGCTCCAAGTAAGGTGTTTATTGTCTTCTTTGAGTTGCTCTGCTAGTTCCTTAGTGGCTCTAGGGAGATTGTCTACAGCATTAGATCCAGGTTATTTTTCTAATCTAGGATGGAGTAAAAGAATTTTTGGGTTCTCTACCTACACCATGTGGGTGAAAAAGGATTCAAGGTTCTCTCTCACCGTGTCAGTGGAAAGATTTTGTAAGGGCATCTCTGTCTTATTAGGGAGAAAAAGGTGAGTCATTTTAGTTTAGTGCAATACTTGGAGAGGGAGTCTCCAAGGAGGGGACATAGGTCAGATTTGACTAAACCACTATAAAATTTGGTGTGTTCTTTCTTATTACTTTTTACCACATTTTATTTTCGTATATTTCTGTGATTTATTCTTTGATTAAAAGATCTGATTGTAATGTTATTATAAAAATTATTTTTCTTCCACATCAAAAGTTATTATGCTGTTTAAAAATATTAAAAAAACAAAAAGATTTTCTTTTTGTTTAAGATTTTTAAAACTACCAATTCAACCCCCCCCCCCCCCTCTTGGTTGCCTCGAGCTAGTTCTTTAGGTTTAACACGCCCATAACTTTCAAGTGGTATTAGAACATAATTCATAAAATTAAGTTTTAAAAAACTTTTGAAATTTGATCCATAGCTAGCTTTGAAGATAAAAACACCGCAGAAAGTTATTCGATTACTAGACCACCTCTTTTTGATAATATGCCTTTTGATTATTGTATGTGGATTCTTATTAGGGAAGTTTATTATGCACCTTTTAGATTGATAAATGGTGTTAAAATTAAAATTCCTTTTGGTTATTAGACTATTGATGATAGAGATCTAGCATAACTGAATGCTAAGTGCTTGAATTATTTTTTCTATGCTTAAAATCTGAAGACTATATGTGTGTTTTAACTTTATCCATAAGAAAAGAAATTTGGAATAGATTATGCATAACATATGAAGGTAAAAATGAAGTTAAATAATTTAGAATGAATATTCTAATTAGAAATAACCTATTTTTGGACATCGTCCAGGTGGATTGTCCAGGATTATAAAATATCGTCTAGGACGATCCAGGTCAATTTTTCCAAAATTTTTCTGGAATTTAAGTAAAGCAATTATGACTTGATTTCACGATCAAATCATCCTGGACGATCGCCAAATCATCCTGGCCGATGTGCTGGACGATTGGACACCGGATAGCTATTTTTTAGGGCGATGTTCAGGACGATATTCCATGATTTGTTCTGATCGTCCAGGATGATATATTATCGTCCAGGATGATATATTATCGTCCTGGACGATATATTATCATCCTGGACGATATATTATCGTCCTGGACGATATGAACAAACTTCTTCTGATCGTCCCAAATCGTCTCGGCTGATTGGGCTTAAATTGTACAGATCGTACAGGACGATATGCCTATCATCCTTGACGATAATGTTGGCAACTTGCATTAATGAGATCATTTTGAGAGCTTCTAATTAAGCTATGACAAGGCACTTTGTAAGTGTCTTTGGCAGCCATTGAAGCTTTGTTCTTGTGAGGGAAACATGAAGAGAGAGCTTGAAAGGGAGTGAGGAAAGGGTAGAGTTTGTAGAGGGAGAAGATCCTATGAGGGGGGACTCAAGGGAGTGTGGAGGGGGATCCACACGGTTCTCGAGGGAAGTTCACCAAAGAAGAAGATCTCTTTGGTGTCAAAGGACCCGACGACTTCGCCGTATTGGGGAAGGTGGAAGTGATTTTGTAAGGGCTTCTCCGCCTAGCTGTGGGGGCTAAAGGAGAGACACTTGTTTTAGTGCAGTACTTGGAGGGTGCCTCCAAGGAGTGGACGTAGGTCAAGATTTGACCGAACCACTATAAATCTAGTGTGTTCTTTCTTATTATTTGCTTCCGCATTTAATTTCCGCATTTGGGTTTCTTTGTGGTGATTTTGGTTTGAGTTTTATCTTTGGTTTTAAATTTATTCAATTCACCTCTCTCTTTGTTAGCCTTGGGCCAGTTCATAAGGGCTAAACATCCCTAACGAACTTTCAAGTGGTATCCAAGCACTTTCTTGTGTGATCTAAGCACTTTCAAGTGGTATCAAAGCGGGATTCATAAAATAAGTTTTTAAAAGCTCTTGAATTTTTGATCCATGGCTAATTGTAATGTTGCGGAAGGTTATTCAATCACCAGACCTCCTTTATTTGAAAATATGTCATTTGATTTTTGGAAAACTCGCATGTCTATTTTCTTGCAATCGATTGATTTTCGCATGTGGCATATGATTTTAACTGGTTATTCATCACCGTCATGTATTATTAATGAGTTAAAACTGATAATCCTTTTAATCAATGGAATAAGAAGAAATATGAATGCTCAACTGAATGCAAAATCTTTAAATTGCTTTTTGTGTGCTTTAAATTCTGAAGATTTCATGTTAATATCCACTTGCACTACTGGTAAGGAAGTTTGGGATAAACTACATACCATATACGAAGGCACGAATGAAATCAAGCAATCCAAGTTGAATTTGTTAATGCATGATTTTGAATTATTTTCCATGAAACCTTATGAAACGATCTTAGACATGTATATCATATTCATTCAATTGTAAACTCATTGCATGCTTCATGAAAAGAATTTTCAAATTTAAAAAAATTTAACAAAATTCTTTGTTGTCTACTGGATAAGTTTAATGCCAAAGTAGTTCCTATTTGTGAATCAAAAGATTTGAATGATTATTCTATTGATAATTTGATTGGCTCACTCATTTTCTACGAGCAAGGTTTGGGTCAAAGACTTTTGGATGCAGGTGAACGATTGTTCTAAAACTGAAGATACAGAAAGAGATAGCTTAGTTGGTGACGAATGCAATAACTTGACAAGCAAATACAACAAGCTCACCAAAGCATAAGCAAAAAGTGAAAAAAAGGTAAAAGTGGTAAGGATGTCCATATTTCTTCTAGGCGTTATTTGCTTTCGATGCAGAAGCCTGGACATATGAAAAATCAGTGCCCTAATTTAAGAATTCTTCCTACGAAAGAAAAGGGCAAGGCGAATCAAAATTTAAACTGGGGAAATAATGAAAGACAAAAAATCTCATGGGCAGATCTAGTTTCTGAATCATCGGACCAGGAGAGAGATAATGGTTAAAAGCATTTCGTGTTTTTGTGTTGTGTTTTTATGTTTTTTTTTTTTTGTGTTTTTTGTTTTGTTTATTCTTTGAAATTTTTAATTTTCTTGAAAAGTTTTTCTCTAATCAACACACACATTCACTTTTCTAAAAAATGAAAAATCTACTTCCTGTTTTTTTCTTGAAATCTTTGGTAAGTTGTGTTTGACTTCTCTAAAACAGTCAAAGGAAGGAAACTCATATTTTTGATTCTCAATCTATATTTTCCTAAAAGTAGGTTATCCTACTTTTTGATTTAAATTCTTTTCATCTTTTAAATTGGTTTTTGAACTAAATTTTTATCTCCTTACATTTTATTTATCGCATAGGAATCTTTTGCAAGGTGCTGAATCTACATCATAATTTTCTTAATCAAGAATTTTGTTTTTATCAATAGGATGGGTTTAATTTTATTTTTAAGATTTCATAAAGGTAGCATATTAAAAAAGAAATTGGCCAATGATGCCAAAATAAAAGATGCGCAATACGCCAAATTGAAAAATATACACAAAAGTGAATCAAAAATTAAAAAGATGCGCAAAGAGCGCCATTTCAAATTGACAAGAGGCATAAAAAGAGCCCACAAAATTTAATGCTTACCATTCTTGTACTTCTTAAAAGCTTAAGAAAACCCTTGATACTTTCGATACTTGAGTTTGAAAATCTTGATTCCTGATTTAACAATGTGCAATGTTTTTTTTTTTTTGTTTTGTGGCTCCTCTCTTTTGATAATAGTCAAAGGAGAGAAACATAGCTGTTGAATTTGCATCTTTTTTTTTCTTTCAAAAATTTTAAAAACAACAAAAATTTTTTTATCTCCCTAATTTTTTAAAGTGATATTCTAGTTGAGGGGTAAGATTAGGAGAAAATGTTCTTTTTTACAAATTCAAATTTGATTGTTTTGTCATCATTAAAAAGGGGGAGATTGTTGTGGATCTATTTTCATGGTTTATGATTTTGATAATAGCAAACACTCTTATTTCTCTATAATGGCCTTTATTTACTAACATTCAGGTTCAACGATCAGGCTGCAATTTGGAACCAGCTCAAGATTGGTAGACTAGGTCTGAGTCAGTTTGTACACTTTTTTCCTTTCTTGAGTCTATTGTATTTGGTGTGGCTCCCTGATGTTTTATAACTTGGAAGATTTTTCTATTGCTCCCTAAGATTCATATTTTGGTAATATTGTCCGAGATGATCTGTCCAAAAGCATAAACCCTAATTATGGCATTTTCATTAAAGCAGTCGTCATTATAAATAACACATCATCCTGGACAATTTTGTATTAGCTAGGACGATAGGCTCAATTCAGAAAGAATCTGTCGCCAGATCTAATTAAAAATAACCTATTTTTGGACATCGTCCAGGTGGATCATCCGGGACTATAAATATATCGTCCAGGATGATCCAGGTCAATTTTTTCAAAATTTCTCTGGAATTTAAGGAAAGCAATTATGACTTGATTTCACGATCAAATTGGCCTGGACGATCGCCAAATCGTCCTGGCCGATGTGCTATACCGATTGGACACCGGAATATTGTTTTTCAGGGCGATGTTCAGGATATTATTCATGATTTATTCTGATCGTCCAGGACGATATATTATCATCCTGGACGATATGAACAAACTTCTTCTGAATCGTCTCAAATTGTCCCGATGATTGGGCTTAAATTGTACTGATCGTACAGGATGATATACCTATCGTCCTAGACAATAATGTCGGCAACTTGCATTAATGAGCTCATTTTGAGAGCTTCTATTTAAGCTATGACAAGACACTTTGTAAGTGTCTTTGGCAGCCATTGTAGCTTCGTTCTTGTGGGGGAAACTTAAAGAGAGAGCTTGAAAGGGAGTAAGGAATGGGTGGAGTTTGTAGAGGGAGAGAATAACTGTGAGGGGAACTCAAGGAGTGTGGAGGGGGATCCACACGGTTGCTCCGGCAAGCTCACACCTGAATACCATCGTATTCAAGGCTTGTCTCGAGGGAAGTTGGCCAAGAAGAAGATCTCTTTGGTGCAAAGGACCCGGCGACTCCGCCGTACCGGGGAAGGTGGAAGTGATTTTGTAAGGGCTTCTCCACCTAGCTGTGGGGGCTAAAGGAGAGACACTTATTTTAGTGCAATACTTAGAGGGTGCCTCCAAGGAGTGGACATAGGTAAAGATTTGACCGACCCACTATAAATCTGGTGTGTTCTTTCTTATTATTTGCTTCCGCATTTAATTTCCGCATTTGGTTTTTCTTTGTGGTGATTTTTTGTTTGAGTTTTATCTTTGATTTTAAATTTATCCAATTCACCTCTCTTTTTGTTACCCTTGGTTCAGTTCATAAGGGCTTAACATCCCTAACAAACTTTCAAGTGGTATCAGAGCACTTTCTAGTATCATCTGAGCACTTTTAAAAACTCTCTCCCTTTATTGGGGCAGTTATTAAGCCTGAGATCTTCAAACTAAAAATATGTTGATGGAAGATGATGCTCCTATAAACTGGAACATTGAAAACCTTTGTAAGTATTTATCAGTATGTATTGATAGTACTATCTATCTTATGTTATATATTTTTTCCTAAGTTATTTTGTAATCCTCGTATGTATCTCTTTTGTGTTGAGCATTGTGTAACATGTTGTATCTCTAAGTCATATTAGGGAGTTATTATATATTTTATATAATAACAGAGATGTGTTGCTCCCTTTTTTTAAATATTGTCTCCTTCTTTAATATGGATCAAAATAAAAAAAATTTACAATGATCTAATTTTATTTATCCATAATTTGAAAAATATGTAATCTATATTGTATCTCAATCATTGGAATGATTCAATCATATAGGTTAATATTATCAAGCAAATGATTGACTAACAAGCTTGGGTAGGTCAAACATCTAAGGAGGATATCTTTTACATTAACTCAGAGCCAAAATAAGCCCTTTAACAAATTTCTCATCATACAAATTGAAAATACACTAAGTAAATTTTATACATATATATGAGAAAGAAAAGAAAAGAACATTAGTAACCTATGTTATATCACGAAACATAACTAAATCCACTAAATACATGTAATATCACTAATTATATTAAAAGGTAAAACCCATACAAAAAATACTATACAAACTCAATATTATAATCCTTGAGGGAAAAGACTTTCTTACAACTCACTTTTGATCTCATCACCAATCTAAATATAAAGAAAAAGTACAAGAAGCCTGGTTAGGTGTCAACCTTCTCACTTTAGCTCTAGTCTTACACTGCACTAGACGACACCTTTTAAAAAATCTTTGATGAAGCCTTCTCTCATACACTGACTGTTGCAAATCTATTTTCATGCTGATGATTTTGATGATTGACAAACACTATTTCTCTTGGACTGCTTGTTGCTTCTAACTTTTTAGAAAATCGAAGATCAAGATGAAAGACAAAGCCAGTTCAGGAGTGCATAGGTTTAGGGTTGTGTCAGTCTGTACTTTATCAATTCTTAAGTCTACTTGTAATGGTTCAAAGACTGATGCTAAGAT